>NC_134358.1:106025546-106200546 GCF_048569485.1 Anomaloglossus baeobatrachus | reverse complement strand
TTGCTTTTGGTATTTCTGATCTGAGATGAACAAGAAGCATGTAATGCAACTGTCTGACAGTTTAACAAAAATCATGCTTAAAACTGTTTTAATGATCAAATCAACTTACATTTCATTTTACATTTTATTATTGTACAGTTTTATTTTTTTGGTTTCGTTAAATAATGATCACGACGATGTTCTGTACATTTTTTAAATGCAAACTTTTTATTGTTAGTTTTTGGGGGAAATAAATATTATTTTTTTTGTATTTTAACTTTTTTTTTTTTTTTTATTTTAATCCTGAAGACACTTTTTTGTTTTTTTATTTGTTTTTTATTATTATTGTGTTTCGTAAAGAGACATCATGGCCTCCCAAGGTGCAATCCTGCCGCTATAGTGAGCTAATGTCCTAAATCCAAAGGCTTCAGAAGATTGCTTTTGCCTTTTTCATGAATGTTAAGCAGCAGCATTGTGAGATCGATCTGTACTGGCAGTTAACACGATGTGCAACAGTGTGTTAGCATGGAACAGAACGCTTTTCACAAAACAAAGGACTGTTTTACAAAATGATGATTCGACAGTAAGTCGACATAAACTTTTACAACTGCACAGCAGCCAAAAAAAAAAATAAAAAATAAAAAAAAAAACTTTAACTGGATGGACGTTGTTAGGGTGACATAAAGAAGAAACAAAAAAAAATAGATAAATAAATAAAAAAAAAAAAAGGACAGCCTCCAAAGGTTGGGAATGAGTATTGTTTTTCCTGGATATCAAAGGGATTATTACAGCGCAATCATTGTCTACACAACATGTACTCTCAACGCCTGGGTTACATAGGAAATGCACCCTGAGGTTTTAATAAAAAAAAGCCCGTAAGGCTATAACTTTAAATAAACTAAACCAAAAATGTTATTGATGTTTTATATATAGAGGGTAGTCTCATTAGTTTTTGTTACTGTAATGTTTGAAGTCTCAAATGTACCGTATTACGGTAAATAACATGGTTTTGAAAACTTTTTTTTATTTTGTCACAGACCTGTTGTCATAGTTGAAATGATGTTTATTGTAGATGGTATTTGAACTTCTTCTCCTGGAAATAGTTCATCAAGTATGTTTGTTGCTCATTGTGATACATTAAAAACTGTATCTGCATATTTACAAAGTGTTTTTTCATTTGTTTGATTTTTTCGTATTTACTGTTTTAGGTGGAGTTTCCTCGTTTTCAAAGAGTCTTTTTTGCTTTTATGAAGGAGACAACAAAATAAAAAAGGGGGAAAACTCTATATTTATCGACCCTAAAAAAAAAACTTAAAAAAAGGAAAAAAAAAATTTGTAAAGTTGAAAAAAGTGTGATACATATAATAAAGACTTTCATTATTAATGACATTTTTTACAATATAAATAATGGCTCTCACCATACGAGCGGTAGAAACATATATACTGTCTTTTTAGACACTAAAGATATTGCAAGTGTATTTTGAAACTGTTTTCATAAAAAAATGAAATTTAGAGGAAAATGACGTTGCATTTTAGATTCCCTTTACCCTTTGCCTTTGTGAAGAAAAGCTTTCAAATGCATTGTTTTGCTTATGAACATGCCAATAAATATTGCTTAATTTATTTCATACAGTATTTCATTTGTGCTATTATGCCAACACAAGATGGGTTTTATTTTTTGGAAACTTTGAGAAATCTACTTATCAAGTGCTGACAGTGACATATTATAGCTGTAGCCAATGGAACCACTATTGGACCTACGAGAAGCGGGAGCCCAGTTTAGACAAGTCTTTTAATCTAGCTTTTAAATCATATGTAACCCATATTAAAAGTACAGGAAGCATACATACTAACAATCATATCTATAAATAGTACTCAAAAGGGTGATTCACTAGTACATCTGCGGATTATGCACATTTTAAGCGCACCCTTTTGAATTCATTAAGCATAAGCCCTACTTCTGCAAATTTAAATTATTCAACTCTGAGCCTACCCCATGTTTTGCAATAACAGGCTTCATCATGGGACAAAAGCTAAGCCTCCATCCCCTGATGAAGTCAGTTGTGGCGAAACATGTTGTGGAAGCTAAGAGTTACATATGATTTAAAAGATAATTATGTTTTAATATTAGTCTTTAGTCAGGGTACCTCTCAATTGCCATTGGCAAATAGTTTTCATGAATTAACCCTATATTGACTAGGTAATGGAGCTGAGGTAATCTGTGTTCAGTTTAGACAAGTCCTCACCACTGTTTACTATGAAACTAGAGAAGATAACTCTGAGAAACATCTCTTTATCTGTACAGACCAACTGTTTGCCTAATTTCAATTGTGCTTATAAACTTATCATTGCACACACGAGACTCATCATAAACAAAATTAAATTTATTTGTCAATTATTCATTAAAGGACTCTAGTGGTAAGTTCTAAGTAGCCAAAAATAGCGGTTGTGTTCTGCTGGATTTTTTGAGACATCAATGTTTCAAAGCCTGGGCCCACCAGAGGATCCTATGCTTTGCCGATGCAACCCAGTTCACTTTCTAAAACCTATCGAAACCTGAAAGAGATATATCTATCCAACATGAGCAATCAAGGTGACAGGAGAAAGTGAGGAAGGATAACATATAGAGACAAGTGAATTTATTTGAGTGATTTTAACTTACTCGAATACACAGCAATCTGCATTGTTGAGAATACAACTTTTTGTAAATGAAGTTGGCTGACATCTTGCTGACCTGAACATGGGAAGAAATTTGTAAAATAAAAAAACTTAAGCTCCTCCCCGCTTGTATATAGAAGTAGCAGCTCACCATTATCGTCATCCACCTTCTCTTCAGGGCCTGGACAGAGGCTCCACCATGGCCCGATTATTGAATGAGTAAAACAGGATGGTCCAGCTAAAATGCACAATTTCTCCTTTATTGCTTGGAAAATTCCTGTACACAGGACATCAAACATTGACAAGGAAACCGCTATAGTAGCATATGCATCAATGCGAAATTTTCCAAGCAATAAGGGAGAAATTGTTAATTTGAGCTGGACCATCCTGTTTTCCTCTCTGCTCACCCAGCCCTTCTGCTGTTCACCACCTGCTATCCGATCCTCAGAGCCATCTCTTTTTTTCCCCCGTGGGGAGAACTTTCAGCTTGGACCAGGCCTCAGAGATCCCTGCATGTTATGATATCACAGAAAGAGGTCATTGTGCATTGCATGAGGCCTGGTCACTGCCGGAAAGTCCTGACCTAGAGTGAACAAGCTGAGAGGTGTGTTTCCTGACTGGGAGGGAAAAAAAGGACTGGACAAGTTTGTGATGAGGAGAGTACAAGTTTTTCTCTTTTATACCTCATGTTTATTATGCTAGGGATCTGGAGAGACTCCTCAGCATAATATGAGAAAAGGTTGCTTTACACTCAACGACACTGCTCAAGCGATCTCGTTTGGGTCACGGAATTTGTGACGCACATCCGGCTGCTTTAGCGATGTCGTTGCGTGTGACACCTATGAGCGATTTTGAATCGTTGCAAAAACGTTCAAAATCGCTCATCAGTGACATGGGGGTCCATTCTCAATTATCGTTGCAGGTACGATGTTGTTCGTCGTTCCTGCGGCAGCACACATCGCTACGTGTAACACCACAGAAACGAGGAATCTCACCCTACCTGCGGCCGCCGGCAATGAGGAAGGAAGGAGGTGGGCGGGATGTTACGTCCTGCTCATCTCCGCCCCTCCACTTCTATTGGGCGGTCGCTTAGTGACGCCGCTGTGACGCCGAACGAACCGCCCCCTTAGAAAGGAGGTGGTTCGCCGGTCACAGCGACGTCGCTAGGCAGGTAAGTAGTGTGACGGTCCGCGCGATTTTGTGCGTCACGGGCAGCGATTTGCCCGTGACGCACAACCGATGGGGGTGGGTATGCACACTAGCGATCTCGCTAGCGAGATCACAGCGTGTAAAGCGGCCCATATTCAATTCAGTAAGTATAAATTCATTGTGAATAAAATTTCTCAGAAAAATCCACACGACTTGGTAAATATTAATTTCTGCTCATCTTTAATAACAAATGTGTAACAAGGGGTTACACTTTTCTTTTGCTGAAATTATGACATATATGGGTATAAACAAGTAGTAAAATACTCCTTTTTACTTCAGTTATAAGCTTTTCTATACTCTACATATTTTCTCGACACAAAGATTTTGTAAAAAAAAAAAGTGGCATTTAATTTTATATTTTATGAATTCACTCAAATAAGAGGAAGAGAAGAACGGCCGGTGGATTACTATGTCCATGAATATAACTGACAATCATTCACATGTTGGAGAATTATTAAAAATAACTTTAAATATTTGCACATTTCTGTGAAGTATTAATAGAATTTTTTAAAGGGGGTTTTCTTCACTAAAAATGTTTTTAATCAACAGATATTGGAATAAAATACATTTCACAATTGGATGTGTAAAAAAAGTAATGTTCCTGCACAGAGATAATTTATATGTCCCCGTACTGTGTAATGGCTGTGTCTCACTTTACAGGAACATGGTCTGATGATAGCACATCTCCAAACTCTTTTTGTAAGGTACAACATTTTACTGACTGTTTATGAACAGTGTTTTACCTCACAGTATTAATTAGCTGTGATTCCATTTTGTCCTGTCTGTATACTCTTTTGCTTCCTCTCTTGCCCAGGAGATCTGGTATGATCAGACCATGTCCCTGTATGGTCAGACACGTCCATTACACAGTACACAGGAGGGGCACATTTACACTGATGAGAAAAAGGGTAACAATGTTTAGAAATCGTGACTTTCAGGCTCCATATATCGCCATCCACTACAGCTTCAAATGTGAGACGATCTTCATTTTATAGACTATCATGTTGACTATCGTATGCAAAAATTTGAGTTGCAGCTATTTAGTATTTGATTAGCTATGCAAATTCTTGTCATGTCATTGTTACTGGTTTGCTCTTAAATCTAAATTTAATTAATTTTTATTATTTTGGGTTTTTTTTGTAAATCCAACTTTGGCTTTCAACACTGCCTGAATAAGTCTGGGCATGCTATCGACCAGATTTAAGCATGTCTCAGTTGAAACCTGATCCCAGGTCTCTTTTACACATTCCCAATGGTGAATACTGGTTGACTCACTTGGATATGTATACAGATTTTTCTTCAACTCTACCCACAAGTGTTCAATTGGGTTGAGGTTTGGGGACTGTGGTGGCCAATACAGCACCTCTACTTCATTGTGAATGAACCATTTTTTCACCAATCTTAATGTATTCTTTGGGAAGTTGCCTTGCTGGAACACTATTGTGTCCTTTTCATACCCATAGCACTCAAGTGTACGAAGTATCTCATCTTGTAGGATACTCACATAAAGCTCAGCATTGAGATCACCATCGATCTTGGTCAACTATCCAACAGTTTTGGCAGTGAAGCAACCCCATATCATCAGGCTTCCTCCACCAAAGTTGACAGTTCCTTCAATATCTGAATCTGATAGCACCATATTCTTTTTTTTTCCATATCCATTTGCACACATCATAGTGTAGTCTATTGGCTTTCATTTCATCACTCCAAATCACCAATTTCCAATCTTCTACTGTCCGGTTTTCGTACTTTTTGGCATACGCCAGTCAATGCTTCGAATGTTTATATTAAAGTCAAGGCTTCTTTACCTTTTTTTGGTCAACCACTCCAGACTTATGTAACATGCGTCACATGGTGCTTGTACTTACATCTGTGATGTCACGGTTACAAAACATACGAGCCACCTCCACTGCTGTATTTGTCGCACCAAAACTGATAGACCTTGTGATGAGTCAATTTGTTGACTCCGATATTTTGACGGGATGTCCACCTCTTGCCTTTTGAATGGATGGACAGACTTCATTTCATATTCTTCCAACTGTCAGCGCACTTACATGATACAGTTTGGCAATTTTCTTTGCAAAGAGATCACTATCGATGAGCAGGATAATGCTGTTTCTCTTTTTTTCGAAAATCTTCTTCACGGCTGCTCTTCGATACAAACTCGTAACCATTTGCTTCAGAATCAACCTAATAACACACTGAGCTGTTAGGGAATGTGAGAACAGGTTGAAAATTCTTTCTCTCCTTGTATACTACATATTACAAACACCAGGACCAAACCAGTAACAATGCAGTGACATGACAAGAATCTGCATAACTAAGTCAAATTTATGTATGAGATAGCCAAGATGATTGTCTATAAAATGAAGGTAGTCTTGCATTCAAAACTGTAATGGATAGTGAGATATGGAGCCTGCAAGTCAAAAGTTCAAAACATTGTTACCCTTTTGCTCATCAATGTATAAGATCAGAACTGGAATTTTTTTTTTCAACAGATCCAATTATGAAACTTTTTTTTTTTTAATCTATTGATTAAAATTAACTTTGTTAGTGAAACAACCCCTTTCATCCCACCTATAACTGAGATCTACAAATAATTACTACTAGAGATGTCATTAGTTATAGGGAATCTACTTTTAAAAATGTATATGTAGAATAATTCATACAAAGTCCATTCATGCATCAAAAAAACAAAGTTTCTGAAATTGGGCATTTCAACATATTGGTGGCACAGTATTTATAAAAAAAACAAACATATTAAAATTTTTCAAACGGCCTATAAGTATATATTCATGCCAAGCCATTACATGTTCACATAAAATGCAACAAAATAAAATGATTAATGTGTGGTACACCTATGAAATATTTCAGTGTAGAAACAGGCAATCAGAAGATCTACATGCCTGATTGCACAAAGGCATAGATCAATCAGTTTGCACAAATTCTATTCTTGAAAACACAAAACAATGCATATACCAGTATTATAAGTACACCCATCACATCTGGGGCTAATGAACAAAACAGTTTTATGGATGTGTAAAGTATTTAATGTATAATACGGTGCCCTAAGCATGTTATAGGCCCGTACTGTTCTTTCTGCTAGTACACGATCCATTACAGAACGATTCTTTGCTATAACCATTATGTAGGGGATATGAATATTTTAAAGGTTCAATTAGACAAGTTGATAATTGGCGCAAAAGCGTCAGTCAGTACACTCGCTCCCAATTATCGGCCCATATAAACCTACAGGTGATTACTCAATGAGTAAGCAAAACCCTTGTTCATTAGGTGATGACAGTATAGACATTATCGGGAGCAAATCACCTACAGTAAAGAGGGGAAGTGCAGCTGATAAGATGATACTGTATAGAGAGAGAACAATCATAATAGCGATTGTTTTTCATCGATATTCGTTAGCTTGTGTAAACAGGCAAGGGGAGATAATTTGCTAGATCTGGTCCTGTCAAATAGACCGGATACAATTTCAGATCTACAGGTCCTTGAGCACTTGGGCACCAGCGACCATAATATGGTAAGCTTCAACGTAATAATCAATAGAACATTTCAAAGGGGAAATGCTAAAACCTGGTATTTTAGGAAAGCTGATTTCAACAAATTAAGGGAAGAGCTTAAATGTGTAGATTGGGATAATGTCATGGTAACTGGGGATACCGAACATAAATGGGGTACGTTTAAGAATATACTGCTAGAATCCTGTAAAAAACTTGTACTCTCTGGTAATAAAATGTCCAGGAATAAAAAGAAACCATTATGGATAAATAAGACTGTACAAAGTATAATAAAACAAAACAAAGGGTGTTTAAAATCTTCAAGGCTGAGAATACAGAAATAGCATTTCGGAAGTATAAAGATATCAATAGGAAATGTAAAAAAGAAATCAAGCAAGCAAAAATAGCTACTGAAACAAAAATCGCCAATGACATTAAAATAAATCCCAAAATCTTTTATAAATACATTAATGCCAAAAGGAAAACAAAGGATAGAATTGGCCCCTTAAAATAAAACAAGTTAGTTATAGAGGACAAACAAAAGACTGAGATATTAAATAGGCATTTCTCATCTGTGTTCACCAAGGAATTGACTGTACCAGGGATCATTCAACAAGTCAAAAATCAAAGTTCACCACCCGATATAATTAATTTAACACAAGAAGTACGCCTACGTCTGAGTAAATTAAACTTTGACAAATCCCCAGGGCCAGATGGCATTCATCCACAAATATTGAGGGAATTGAGCTCCGTAATCAACAGACTGCTGTATCTCATCTTTTTAGACTCGCTTGTAACAGGGTTGGTGCCTCAGGATTGGAGGATTGCTGATGTGGTACCGATATTTAAGAAAGGTAAGAGGGTGGATCCAAGCAACTACTGTCCAGTAAGCCTGACATCAGTAGTATGCAAAGTTTTTCAGGGCATTTTAAGGGATGACATGAAAAAATATATTGCAGAAAATAATATAATAACTGACAGACAGCATGGATTCATGAAAGATAAGTCGTGACTAACCAACCTGTTGGGGTTCTATGAGGGGGTAAGTGCAAACCTGGATATTGGTAATGCAGCTGATGTAATTTACTTGGACTTTGCAAAGGCATTTGATACTGTACCACATAATAGTCTTATGTTAAAGCTCCAGAAGCAAGGACTAAGGGAAACTATATGCAACTGGGTAAGGAATTGGCTAAAAGATAGGAAACAAAGAGTAGTCATAAATGGTATATTCTCTAAATGGGCTATAGTCAGCAGTGGGGTGCCGCAGGGATCTGTGCTAGGACTGATTCTGTTTAATCTCTTTATTAATGACCTTGTGAATGCGATTGATAGTAAAGTGTCAGTCTTTGCTGATGACACCAAACTATGCAGGATATTAAAAACTGACCTTGATAGTACAATATTACATAAAGATCTGGATAAGATGTCAGAATGGGCAGATACTTGGCAAATAAGATTTAATGTTGATAAATGTAAAGTAATGCACCTAGGACGGAGTAATCCTATAGCTGCGTATACATTAAATGGAAGTAAACTTGGGACTACAGAACAGGAGAAGGACTTGGGTATTCGCATTACAAATAAGCTGAGCAGCAGCACTCAATGTCAAGCAGCAGCTGCTAAAGCAAACAAGATTTTAGGTGTATAAAAAGAGAGACTAGATCCCGTGATCCCAACGTATTGTTAACCCTCTATAAATCACTTGTAAAGCCACATCTAGAATATGGGATCCAGTTTTAGGCTCCACATTTTAAAAAGGACATTCAAAAGTTAGTCAGTTCAAAGGCGGGGAACTAGACTACTACAAGGAATGGAGGCCTCCCATATGATGACAGGTTGAAAAAGTTAGATATGTTTAGCTTAGAAAAAAAGACGTCTCAGAGGAGATCTCATTTATATGTATAAATACATGTGTGGTCAATATAAAAGGACTGGCACAAGACTTATTTCTTCCAAAGACAATACTAAGGACGAGGGGGCATACACTACGAGTGGAAGAAAAGCGTTTTCGGCAGCTAAATAGGAAAGGGTTCTTTACAGTTAGAGCAGTCAGACTGTGGAATGCCCTACCACAAGAGGTAGTAATGGCCGATACTATAACAGCTTTTAAAAAAGGGCTGGATGATTTCCTCAGTACACACAACATTGTTGGTTATAAATGACTTAAGCCAGCTTACACCTTACAATTAGGTGTGCGATCTCGTATGCGATGTGACACGCCCAGGTCGCATATGCGATTGAATGAGATTGCACGTAGGTCGTTCATTTGCTGTCACACGTGCGTTAGTAGTCTATGTTAAATTGATCAATGTTATGTGCGATCCTTTAGATCATGTGTTCCGTGACGTATGCATTGGGCACCCTTTTTTTTTTTTTATTTATTGACTTGCCAAGCGTGTGTAATGTGTAGGGATGCGTTTTTACTATGTCATCTGCCATTCAGCTCTGCTACATGGCCGCTAACAGCAGACACAGACAGCCATGTAGCAGAGCTGAATGGCAGATGACAGCAGACACAGACAGAGCCGCACTGTCAGAATGAACTCGGGTAAACTTCACCCGACTTCATTGTCATGCTGCGGCTCTGTCTGTGTCGCGCCCTGATTAGCGGTCACCTGTGAAGGACTCACCGGTGACCGATAATCCCCTGAGTGACTGAATTGAGCAGCCCTCTCTCATATACTCACCGATCCCCGGCGCTGCACGGCGTTCACACTGCTCCGGCGGCTTTTACTGTTTTGAAAAAGCCGGCCGCCCATTAAACAATCTCGTATTCCCTGCTTTCCCCGCCCACCGGCGCCTATGATTGGTTACAGTGAGACACGCCCCCACGCTGAGTGACAGGTGTCACACTGCACCCAATCACAGCAGCCGGTGGGTTTGTCTATACTGTGCAGTAAAATAAATAATTAAATAATTAAAAAAAGCGTTTTGCGGTCACCCCCAATTTTAATACCAGCCAGATAAAGCCATACGGCTGAAGGCTGGTATTCTCAGGATGGGGAGCCCCACGTTATGGGGAGCCCCCCAGCCTAACAATATCAGCCAACAGCCGCCCAGAATTGCCGCATACATTAGATGCGACAGTTCTGAGACTGTACCCGGCTCTTCCCGATTTGCCCTGGTGCGTTGGCAAATCGGGGTAATAAGGAGTTATTGGCAGCCCATAGCTGCCAATAAGTCCTAGATTAATCATGTCAGGCGTCTATGAGACACCTTCCATGATTAATCTGTAAATTACAGTAAATAAACACACACACCCGAAAAAATCCTTTATTAGAAATAAAAAACACAAACATATACCCTGGTTAACCACTTTAATCAGCGGTGGCCGCGGGTAACCTCAGTGACAGCTCAGCTGATCGCGCTACTCACCGCCGCTCCTGTCCCCTCCACGCAGCAACTGAGGTGAGTAGCGCGAACAGCTGAGCTGTCACTGAGGTTACCCGCGGCCACCGCTGCATCCACCGCTAGATCCAGTGACAGCGGGTAACCTCAGTGACGGCTCAGTGCGCTGCTGTCTTCATTAGCTGCGTGGAGGTGACAAGAGCGGCTGTGTCTGCTGCAGTTCTGGTCACCTCCATGCAGCAGCGCTGGAAGCGACGCTGGACCATCCTGGATTACGCCGGACATTGAGGGCTTTTTGGGGCTGATTAAAGTGGTGAACCAGGGTATATGTTTGTGTTTTTTATTTCTAATAAAGGATTTTTTCGTGTGTGTGTGTTTATTTACTGTAATTTACAGATTAATCATGGAAGGTGTCTCGGGGAGACGCCTGACATGATTAATCTAGGACTTATTGGCAGCTATGGGCTGCCAATAACTTCTTATTACCCCGATTTGCCAACGCACCAGGGCAAATCGGGAAGAGACGGGTACAGTCCCAGAACTGTCGCATCTAATGTATGCGGCAATTCTGGGTGGCTGTTGGCTGATATTGTTAGGCTGGGGGGCTCCCCATAACGTGGAGCTCCCCATCCTGAGAATACCAGCCTTCAGCCGTATGGCTTTATCTGGCTGGTATTAAAATTGGGGGGGACCGCACGCCGCTTTTTTTAATTATTTAATTATTTATTTCACTGCACAGTATAGACACGCCCACCGGCTGCTGTGATTGGGTGCAGTGAGACATCTGTCACTCAGCGTGGGGGCGTGTCTCACTGTAACCAATCATAGGCGCCGGTGGGAGGGGAAAGCAGGGAATACGAGATTGTTTAATGGGCGGCCGGCTTTTTCAAAATAGTAAAAGCTGCCGGAGCAGTGTGAATGCTGTGCAGCGCCGCGCCGGAGATCGGGGATCGGTGAGTATGAGAGAGGGGGTAAGAGGGATAGACTGACATGGACAGAGAGAGAGGGACAGAGATAGTGACCGACTGACAGAGATTAGTGAATGACAGACATTGTGAGGCACTTCAGAACGCAGCTTTTCAGCTGCGCTCTAAAGCGGATCTTTTTTAAGCTGCGGTGCAGAGCGCACACCTGCGCACATAGCCTCAGACATCAAAATCGTATGAGGGATGTCACACGTTTCAATTGACTAGGTTTGTGCAACAAAACGTCCAATGTGAGGAATAAACGACGTGTATCACCGTATTTGCGTTCAATCTTGATCGCACGTAGGTGTCACACGCAAATACGTCACGAACAATTCCGGATGTGCGTCACCTACAACTTGACCCCGACGACGGATTGAAAGATTTATTGAAGTGTGTAAAGCAAGCATTAGTGACCAAATGTAGAACTGGTGGAGGAAGGTTGAACTAGATGGACCTAGGTCTTTTTTCAACCTAAGTAACTATGTAACTATGTAATACTAGCGATTGTTTTCCATCGATATTCGGTATCTTGTGTAAACAGGTCAGTAAATGATCGATGATGTACTTTACTACTCATTCGACGCTTGTTATTGGGCTGAGATTCTGAGAACTACTCTTTGACTGCTTGATAACTTTCCAAAATTTTCAGAAGTGGTACACTGTCTTTTATATGATGACATGTGAAGGACATATATTTATGTAACTAAAACACTAATCTTACATATGGAAAAAAAGTGATCCGTCATTTTGTCATTTATTTCAAACCGCAAAACGAGGCAGTCTTCCATTTTAAATGTTCTCCAAATCATGACCTGGTATTGTTATATTGTGAGGTGTATATTCTTCAACATTTGTATGCAGTGTTCAGGAAAAAAGTTCCAGATAATATTGTCCCCTAAGACAACTTCTAGTCTTATAAAAAATTCTTATGAATATATAATAAAATAATGTCCTGATTAATCCGAGCATTATCCAGCCCATTTGTAAAAGAAAAGAAGAGGGCCTAATCTTAAAGAGTAACTAAATCTATGAGACTTTTTATATATAAATATTATAGACAGCAAGCCAATTGTTTCTATTATTTCCTTAAAATGTCCCTTCACATTTGATGGCTTTCGGTCAAGTGCTGATGTGTCCTTTGTGAGAAAGGGGCAGACAGACATCCCTGCCGGCGACCTATCTGATTGATAACAAAGTGATAGGCAGTTTGAAATCAGACCGGTCCGATCAGCATCTCCCCCAGCAATCAATTGCCCAGGTGGGCAGGTCTATATCGGTGGGTTCACCTGACGTTAGTGTAATTTTTATGGGAACCTTTACTCTGTTCTGTGTGCGCATTTAGGCAAGAGCTGCACCGTTCTTAAGGGATATATTTTTTAAGGATCAGTGGGAGTCTGAGGACCCAGACCCACACCGATCTGCTTGGAAAAACAAGTGGAAGCGAAAACACAAATGTCCCAAAGAATTAGTTACTCTTTAAGCTCAACCAAAATGTCGCAATTTATAAAAAGGTTGTTTGCTTATATAGTGGAGGGGTCTTTGGGTGACCTTAGGGTTAGGGTTTGCTTCAACCTCCTACTCATTTTATAATTAGATATGTTTGATACTGTGATGAGCAATTTTATTTTTCTTCCTGACTTTTCTCCCCATAAAGGGAATCTGTCAGGTCCCCCATGCACCCAGAACCACGAGTAGTTCTGGGTGCATATTTCTAATCCCTCCCTAACTGTCCCAGCATATAATAGCATACATAAACAGATCTTTAGAAAAAAATATTTCTAAAGATCCATTATAATATACTAATGAGGCCAGGGAGTAGTCGCAAGGGCGTTATTTCCCCCAACAAGTCTGCCCTCTTAGCATGTTAGCATACCCACAGAGTCGTGCTAACATGCTATTCAACGCCGAGCATCGTCGGAATAGACACACATAACTGCGTCTGCTGTCACTGCCAGGGACACCAGGTTTAGGCTCACTTCGCATGATCAGAAGTCACTGAACTTCCGGTCATTCACACTAAAGTCTGGTGTACACGTCCTGGTTTCAGAGAGGTCAAGTGCACATGACCGGAAGTGTGGTGACTTTTGACAATGCGCATTGAGTCTAAACCCAGCGTCCAAGGCAGTTTCAGAGGGCACAGGTACGCACGTCCATGTTGATGACATTGGATATTGAATAACCTGTTTGCACGCCCCTGTGGAAGTGCTAAGAGGGCAAACTAGTCAGGGGAAATAATGCCCTTGCCACTAGTCTCTGCGCTTATTAGCATATCAGAGGATCTTTATAAACACTCTTTCTAAAGATCTGATAATGTATGCTAGTATAGGCTGGGACAGTTAGACAGGGATTAGAAATATGCACCCAGATTGGCTTGTCAACCACTAGAGCAGGTATTTTTTTCACATAAAGAAAGCTTTAACCCCTTTACGATCTAGGATGTTTATATATGTCCTAGGTTGCATCAGGGCTCTCACGGCAAGCCTGCAGTCATCCTGGCACATGTCTGCTGATGTGATCAGCAGCAACGTGTACCTAACAGGCGAGGGTGGAGCTCCAATCCACCTGAGCCTGTTAACCCCTTAGATCGTGCTGTCATAATCTGACAGTGCGATCTAAAGTGCTCTGGCAGAGATCGCACTGTTCCCCGCTGCCAGCAGCAGCCCCATAACAAGGTCATGGGGCGCCAATGAATTGCCATGGTAGCTTGGGGTCAGATGATGACCCTCTTTTGCTGCTGTGACATGATTTCTGTGAGTGTCGACAGAGCACCGGCACTCACAGGAAAACGTTTGCCATGACTACAAGACTATAAATAAATAATAATAATAATAATAATAATGCTGATCAGCACAAATGATCAGACTGTGCAGTTATAAAATCCCCTAGAGTGACTAGTAAAATCAATCAAAATAACCTAAAATTTCAAATCACCCACCTTTTGCCCTATTGAAAATAAAACAATAAAAACCTATATCTATACTAATATTTGCTATCACCGGGTTCAGAAATTCCCAATCTAATAAAATATAAAAGCAATTAATCTGATCGGTAAAGGGCGTAGTGAAAAGAAAACTCCAAACGCTAAAATTATATTTTTTTGCTTGTCACAACAATGCATTAAAATTCAATAACAGGTGATCAAAACATAACATCTATGCAAAAATGGTATAGTTAAAACTGCCAGCTCAAGAATCAAAAAATAAGCCATCACTGAGCCCCAGATCCCAAAAATGAGAACGCTACAGGTTTCAGAAAATGGTAACAAAAGCGCTATACTTTTTTCAATTTTTTTTTTCATCCCTTAGATAAAAGTAAAGATTTACATGTTTGGTATCTACGAACTCATATTGACCTGAGGAATCATACTGCCAGGTCAGTCTTACCATATAATGGACATGGTAAATAAAAACCAAAAACAATTTGTACAATTACCATACATTTTTTTTTTGCAATTTCACCATTTACATACTCACGTGGTCCTTGCTGCTGTCCAGGGTACTGATCTTTGGCTCCAGCCATGCCCACTCCCCGCTGATGCTGCTTCCGGCCGAGTGGAGGGGCAGAGATCAGCGCCCGTGACATCACGCCCTCCTCCTTTACACGTTCATAATGAGCGGCGGACGGCAGCAACTGTTTGCTGCAGAAGATTCTGCAGGGCTGGTGGAGGTGAGTATGTGTTTTTTTTATTTTAAAATAATGACACGTGTTTCTCTGGCGCGTGTCACACGGGACCGCATCCACACTACATCCGTGTGGTACGGGTGCGGGCTGTGTGACACCCATGATGTCTGAGGATACGTGGACATGCCGGCCGTTTTTAAACTCACACAAACGTACAATCCACACGGACACACGTTCCATGTGGATTTACATTAATGTGCCTGTTACCATAGGGTAACATTGGTGTACGTGTGTACGTGTCTCCGGTACGTGAAAAAAATGTCAAACACGTACCAGAGGCACGAATGTGTAACAGAGGCCTTAGAATGAGTACAGATTGATTGATCTCAGCAAACACACGTGTGATTACATCTCACACACTTAAATACTTGCTCTAAGCTATTGAGGGGGTTGAATTCTTTCTCCAGTGTGTTCCTGCCTGCTTGTGATTTGACAACCTCATACAGGGGCAAGAAGAACACACCCCCAGTGAAATCCCTATCATAAAACCCACCTGGATTTTACAAAATATAACTCTTTATTTATCAAATACTTTTCTATTATCTCCACAATGGAGAAGGCATAATAAAAAAGGGTTTGTTTTTTTTCCCACTCTGCAGCCATTTATTAATGGCATCATGTACTCACTTCAACATGAGCATTTTGGGGGAAAGTCCACTTTAAGTTGTGTTATAGGAAAAGAGAACTTTTCATGAGCTTAAAGGTGTTGCCCACTAATTTTACACTGATGGTCTATACTTAGGATAGGGGTCCAACACCCTGCTCCCCCGCCGATCAGCTGTCTCTGGTCAAGGCAGCGGCAGCAGGCAGCTGGAAATGCTCAGTTTCGATGCTGCTCCATCATCTTATAGTCACCGCGGCTGGGTACTGCACATCTACCTCCCATTCTAATCAATAGGAAGCGGATGTGCATTTCCCGGCTGCAGCCACTATCAAAAGATGGAGCAGCTCCGGAGCTGAGCATTTCTGGCTGCTTGCTGAAAACAACTGATCTGCAGGGGTGAATGATGTTGGACCACGGCCAATCAGACATTGATGACGTATTCTAAGGGGTACTTTGCACCCTGCAACATCAGTAACAATGTGTTACCGATGCTGCAGCGATAGTCCCCGCCCCTGTCGCAGGTGCGATATCTTGTGATTGCTGCCGTAGCGAACATTATCACTACGCCAGCTTCCCATGCACTCACCTGCCCTGCGACGTCCCTCTGGCCGGCGAACCGCCTCCTTACTAAGGGGTGGGTCGTGCGGCGTCATAGCGACGTCACACGGCAGACAGCCAATAGAAGCGGAGGGGCGGAGATGAGCGGGACGTAAACATCCCGCCCACCTTCTTCCTTCCGCATAGCCAGCCGGGACGCAGGTAAGAGATGTTTGTCGCTCCAGCGGCTTCACACACAGCGAGGTGTGCTGCCTGCTGGAATGAGGAACAACATCGTACCGTCGCAGCAGCGGCATTATGGAAATATTGTACCCTACACCGATCATACGATAACGACGCTTTTGCGCTCGTTAATCGTATGTAAAAGGCTTTACACACTACGATGTCGACAGCGACGCCGGATGTGCGTCGCTTTCGATTTGACCCCACCGACATCGCACCTGCGATATCGTTGTGTGCAAAGTACCCCTAAGAATAGACCATCAATGTAAAAGTAGTGGACAATCCCTTTAAAAAATCTAAATATGGTGTAACAGCTAGTAAGCCAAAAAAGAGCATGAAAGAGGAGGAATGGACTCAATGAACAAATACAGCAATCTCCGAAAATTTCACTATGATGCTCTACACTTTTTGCACATTGTGAGTTGTCTTCATGCAAGTGTCAAGTAGTTGAGGAAATCCTACATCTGAAGTGAATACAAGCACAGTTTATATGAGAGCTGTAGATAAGCAATTGGAGCAAAGCGTTAATGGCACCTCATCCTCCATTTACACAAATATCAAGAACCCAAGTAATTGTAACTGTCCCATAAAAGATAACAAAACATATACTGTGTACTACTGCTATGCTACTCACCAACATCATTATTCTATAATATTCACATAGTCATGGCTGAAAGTATTGGCACCCTTGAAACTGTTTCAGAAAACGAAGTATTTCTGTACCACCCCGTGCTCGGCAGCAGCCAAGCCTCTCGGATCTGGCCCTTCTGGTAGGTGGCTCGAGGGTCTCCGGACCTGGGGGCCTCACGGTCACTTCAAATGTAAAGGGGAGGTGATGGGATGGTGGGTGAAGGACATAGATGTACGGGCTGGGCTGTACAGAGTTCATGACGCCACCCACGGTGTGTGGTGATATTGGACACCACCGCTGCAGCTATGGGGCACCCGGGGGAGATATTGTGCAGCAAGTTTTTAACCCCTCCGTGGGCAGGGATGGTGGCCTCGGGACCCGTTGAGAGCTTGGTGGTGCAGGGAGATGGGCGACCGGAGGGTGCTGATGTACTCACTATTAGTAAGCACACGAGTCTCTGGTAAACCAAGGTGATGGTGGTCGGTGCCCACAGCCGGCTGCGCTCTGGTTCCCCCACCCGGCTGGTGGTCTCTGTCTTTCTCCTGCACCTTTTAGAACGGTGGACTGCCTGTGCTTGCAACTCCAGGAGTCCGCTCCCAGCTTGTGATCACCTAAGGAGCCCTTGCCCGCAGACGCTGGCCCGTGGGATCTCTGAGCCATAGTGGTGGCCTTTTATCCCCCTCGGTGGGCTGTTGTCTTCAGTCGGGACTTTGGGTGTGACAGGACCTCGAGTCCTGGCCTCAATCAGTTAATTAACTAGTCCCCAGTGGTTTCTGTACCTAGCTTCAGGGTCTGAGTACCCCGTTTGTGCTCCGGTTTCCGAGTTGGTTCCCTGGGTCAGTACCGGCAGGCTACAACCCTGTCCCGGTCCACCTCGGTCCCACCAAGCCGTCTTCCCGGCTCCTGCAGACGAGACAGCCATCTGCCTCCTAGCCAAAGGCACCAGGGCTCCAACCCTGGCACCTGTCAGTTTTCCTCAGGCCCTGTCACAGGCCTGACATCCACTCTCCTTTAACTCTGACACTTTGACTCCTTTTCCCGCCTCAGGCTATCCAAACTCCTCGGTGGGCGTCTTCCAACGGCCTGGTTTCACCCACCTGGTGAGTCCATCAAGCCCTGAGGGAGGTGACTAGGGTTTAAATGTTTGGCTGTGTGTTACCTGTGAGGGAAGGGTGTAATGCGGGGCCCTATCTGTGACTACTTGGCCCGGCCAGGGTGTCACATTTCTACCAGACAATTATTGCAATTACACATGTTTTGTTATACACATGTTTATTTCCTTTGTGTGTACTGGAACAATAGAAAAAAGGCAAATTGGACATAATTTTAACAAAGCCCCAAAAATGGGCCGGATAAATTGTTGGCACCCTCAACTTAATATTTGGTTGCACACCCTTTAGAATAAATAACTGGAATCAATCATGTCCTATAACCATCAACAAGCATCTTACACATGTCAACTGGGATTACTGATACTCAACAATCAGATACAGTGTGTCCACCCATATCCTGTCCACCGCCATTAACTTGAGAACGGCGGCGGCTATAGGTATAGGAGTTGTGTCTAGGTATAGTAAAGTAGCCATGCGCTATGCAATGAAACCCCTTTAGCGCCACGTGGTGGAAAACAACTGAGTTAGCATTTTCATCTCAAACGGAACAAGATAGAGAAAAAAAGTGAATTAAAAAATTGTAGTGCATCATCAATTCAATACGAATCGACACCTTGCATACAGAAATGCTATGATATGAAACCCATGACCCCCCCATAACATTGAATGCTGGTTTCGCATATGGCGCTCATTTAACTCTGATGCTCAAAGTGACCACCGTCAGCTGCAATGCACATCTGGACTCTGGACAGCATACTGTATCTTGCTGCACGTTGTGCAATATGGTAGGTGATACGTTTGCACAAGCATCTGTAATACGTCATCGTAGGTCCTGCAATGTTGGTGGAGGGGTCGCATACACCTGCTGTTTGATGTGACATCACAGAAAGAAGTTTAATGGGGTCAGGTCAGGTGAGTGTGGAGGCCACTCCACGCAGCCACCATACCCAATAACTTGTAGGAAGGTCTCCATGACGTATCGCTTCACGTCCACAGCCTTGTGAGTTTTACACGTTCTAATCATAGCATTTCTGTATGCAAGATGTCGATTCGTATTGAATTGATGATGCCCTACAATTTTGTAATTCACTTTTTTTCTCTATCTCTTTCCATTTTCAAGATAAAAATGCTAACTCCGTTGTTTTCCACCAGGTGGCGCTATAGGTGGTTTCATTGTGTAGCGCATGGCTACTTTACTATTATATCTAGATGTCGCGGGCGGGGAGGAGGGTGTCAGCACATTACGCTCACCCCTTCTGCTCGGGTCCGGCGGCTGCTGCTCAGTGGTGGCTCGAGCGGTGGGCCGGATCCCGGGGGTTTCTCGAGCGGCACTCCTCGCCCGTGAGTGAAAGGGGGTTGTTGGGTGTGGGAATAGTTTATTGTCCGTGACGCCACCCACGGTTGTGGTGATTTCACCACCGCTGCTCTATACGGGGATCCCGGGGATGGTGATGCGGAGCAGCCAGGTGTTGTGTTGCCCCTCCGTGGGTAAGGGTTGGTGATCCCGGGGCCCAGTGATGGCTTGGGAGGTGCAGGGCTTGGTGGGCGCAGGGACGCGGGGGCAGCGCTGTGCCTTGCGGCACTGTGGTACTCACTCAGCCTGAGACGTTGACACAGTTCTTACGGTAAACCAAACGGCTGGATAGACGGTCCCACGGACGGCTGCACTTGCTCTCCCAGTTGGTGACGGTGATGTCCCTCTTCCTTGCACCTTGGTGTACTTGTTGGTTGCGATGGGTCCCCACCGGTAACCCGCTCCCCGGCTTCAAGCTGGACCGGGGGAGCTCTACTCTTTGCCCGCAGGCGCTGGCCCTAAGAAACTGGTGCCTTGGCGGTGGCGGTGTCTCTTCTACACTGGCTGGGCTGTTGCCTTCAATCGGGACTTGGTTGTTGGGGGATCTACGTCCCCTTCACTGACGGATTCGGCAAATTATGGTGACTCCAAGCCTTGCCGGGGTCCGAGAGGCCCCTGCCCTGGTGCTGACTGTCCTTCGGAACACTGCTCCAGACCTCCGGGCACACAGCCTACGGGGTCCTTCCAGGAACTTCCAAACGGTCCCCCTCCAGACAGTCACCGCCGTTGCTGACCTTGCTGACCTGGTCCTACACACAGCTGGACCCTTCAGGCTTTCTTTCTTTCTTGTCACCTCACTTGCTTTCCTCCTTTACCACTTTTCTACTTTCACTACTTTCACTTAGCTGTTTACTCAAGCCCTGCCTGGGCTAATCTGCTGTTACTCCTTCATGTCCCTCCTGGACTCAACTGCCTGGTTTTTCCCGCCTCCAGAGCTGTGAACTCCTCGGTGGGCGGAGCCAACCGCCTGGCCCACCCCCTGGTGTGAATCATCAGCTTCTGGAGGAAGGCAACAAGGATTTTTGGTTAGCTTTGGTGTTCCTAACTGGGATGTAGGGTGTGGTGGTGTGTGACCTGTGTCCCCTGGCTTGCCCAGGGCGACACATAGACACAACTTGTATGCCTATAGCTGCCGCCGTTCTCATGTTAATGGCGGTGGACAGGATATGGGTGGACACACTGTATAGTACTGCAATACAATTCAAACATACAAACAAACAAACAAACAATGCTTCCGCATGCATGCTACACATATTATGCCCAATACACACAGCCAAACATACAGACAGATACATAATTCAGCTATAACAATAAAGCCAAAGTTACTTGAAATAATAAATAACATTACTGTCATGATCAGGACTCACTGTTGGCTCTGCTCATGCAGAACCACTGTATGTGTTATTTGCCCTGCTGTCGGTATCCTCCGAGGTTAGGTCATTTGGGAGGAGCCTATTCTTTTCTACCTCATTCTGGGACTCATGCTGGTTTATCTTGGAGTGGTTCCTTTAGAACGTCGCCAGTAATAATTTCTACTTTGCAGTGTGCGCTTCCTCATCTCCGTGAGTTTGTTTGATTTTGTCCCATTACCCGGTACTCTTTCCCCTGACCTCAGACCATCCCGCCTTGTTTGTCTTCCTGGTCTCCTGCTACCCAGTACTGCTTCCCCTGACCTTCGTCCGTCCTGCCTTGTTTGACTTCCCAGTTTCCCTCTCCTCTCTTGGCTTGTTGTCCTCGCTCTGCTCCCTCTTCTATACTTACTTGTCTCCCTGGCTTCTGACCCTGGTTTGTCCTCTGACTATGGCTCTGCCTTCCCTTCACCTCTTGAAGTGATCTTCTGGCTTCCAACTCCCAGCTCTCATCTGACTTCGTCTTTGTTTGCTTCCCTGTTCTTGACGTGACATCTCGGCACTGACCTTCAACTAACCAACCTCTCTATTACATCCCTGCTCTGGTCCTAGTGACCTCTAGTGGGCTTGCGCTAAACTGCACTTAGGAGCGTTACATCCACCCTGTGTTCGTACGCCCCTAGTGGTAGCATCACATTTATTTTATTATCAAATTACAATGTCCTCTGTTACTTTGGAATGATTTAGGCTGCGTTTACAATTGCATTTTGATTTTCTATTTGCCTATTCTGTTTTTAGGAAAAAATGCTACTAATGTAAAAATTGATCCGTTGCATAACTCAAACAGACCCATAATTATGAATTTGGTCCTTCTGCTTCCATCTTCATCAGTTATGCAACAGATCCCTTTTAAATTAATTTTGTCTGTTCCTAAAGGGGGCTTTACACGCAACGACATTGCTAACGAGATGTTGTTGGGGTCACGGAATTCGTGATGCACATCCGGCCTCGTTAGCGACGTCGTTGCATGTGAAACGCACGAACGACCGTCAACTATCAAAATTACTCACCTAATTGTTGATCATTGACACGTCGTTCTAATCCCAAATATCGTTGCTGTTGCAGGACGCAGGTTGTTCGTCGTTTCCGATGCAGCACACATCGCTACGTGTGACATCGCAGGAACGACGAACAACACCTTACCTGCGGCCGCCGGCAATAAGATGGAAGGAGGTGGGCGGGATGTTATGGCCGCTCATCTCCGTCCCTCCGCTTCTATTGTGCGGCTGCTTAGTGACGCCACTCTGACACCACACGAACCACCCCCTTAAAAAGGAGGCGGTTCGCCGGCCACAGCGACGTCGCTAGGCAGGTAAGTCCGTGGGACGGGGCCTAGCGATGTTGTGCACCACGGGCAACGATTTGCCCGTGACGTACAACCGACGGGAGCGGGTGCTTACACCAGCGACATCGCTAGCGATGTCGTTGAGTGTAAAGCAGCCTTAAGACTGGAACAGACAAATCAAATAACAAAATTCAAGTGTAAACATAGCCATGAGAAGCAAGGCAGGAAAAAATAGGCACGTGTAGATTTCAGTGACAAAGCCACATGTTAATAACTAACTGCTTCAGAGTATCTCCAGAATTGTAGACGTTTGTTTTGTTTTTTCTTATCTCTACATCCAAAATATTCTATTGGATAGAAGAAGATTTTGAGGCCAAGTAAGCACCTTAAACGTTAGCATATTCTTAAGGCCGCTTTACACTCTGCGATATCGTGACCGATATCGCTAGCGTGGGTACCCGCCCCCATCGATTGTGCAACATGGGCAAATTGCTGCCCGTGGCGCACAACATCGGCCAGACCCGTCACACTACTTACCTGCCCTGCGACATCGCTGTGACCGGTGAACCGCCTTCTTTCTTAGGGGGCGGTTCGTTCAGCATCACAGCGACGTCACAGCAGCGTCACTGAACCGCCGCCCAATAGAAGCAGAGGGGCGGAGATGAGTGGGACAAACATCCCGCCCACCTCCTTCCTTCCGCATTGCGGGCGGGAGGCAGGTAAGGAGAGGTTCCTTGTTCCTGCGGTGTCACACATACCGATGTGTGCTGCCGCAGGAACGAGGAACAACATCGTTACTGCTGCAGCAACGATATTCGAGAATGGACCCCCATGTCACTGATGAGCGATTTTGCACGTTTTTGCGACGATGCAAAATCGCTCAAAGGTGTCACACGCAACGGCATCGCTAAAGCGACCGGATGTGCGTCACAAATTCCGTGACCCCAACGAGATCGCTTGAGCAATGTCGCAGCGTGTAAAGCGGCCTTTAAACCATTCCACCAATCCATTAACTCTTTGTCTTGTTTCTTAAACTTTGCCACCGATCTGTAAGTATAAGTGCAGCTCACAGCGTGCATTGTTGTCTAGCCCACAGCTCTGTAAAAATGACTTCACCTACTTGGATCATCCTCATGAAATATCTATCAGATTCGGAGGAATATAATTGATGATTTGTTACGGATTTTAAATATCCTTTCACATAAAACCAACTCATACAATAATTTGCTGTTCATCTACAGCATGGATTTTTGTGGGCAGCCAACAAAGCAGATGCTAAAGTCCCCCAAGGGTGCTTTACACGCTGCGACATCGCTTGCAATCTCGTTAGCGATGCAGCATACCAGATCGCAGATGCGATCTGCCAAGATCGCACATAGGTCATTTTTTATAGCGCCGGTCACATGTGCGATCCGGCAGATCGCATCTGCGATCTGGCGTGTCACATCGCTAACGAGATCGCTAGTGATGTCGCAGCGTGTAATGCACCCTTTATGTTGGATCAGCCCACCAATATGAATGGTTTGACAAGTAGTCTAATGTGTATGTGGTTGATGGCCGACTGATGATCAGGTCAGATTTCGCACTCTCGATTCAGTTAGTTTTCTGTAGATAAGCCGGAAGCTAAGGTATCAGCTGGCAGCTTCCTTCTGGAGAACACTCCCGTATTGGTTGAGCGATTGCTCCTGTGGATGGGAGCGTCAGCTAAAGCCCGCTTTACACGTTGCAATATATCTTACAATCCGTCGTTGGGGTCAAGTTGTAAGTGACACACATCCGGCATCGTTCGTGACGTATTTGCGTGCGACACTTGCGGTGATCGCAAACACATCATATCTTTGTCTAGAATTGAACGTTTTGTTGCACGTACCTAGTCAATTGAAAAGTGTGACATCCCTCATACGATTTTGCAAATACAACTTTCAGGCCGGCTTCTCCCTTGCGAGTTTCTCGCAGTAGAGCAATGCGAGAAAATCTCGCATTGGAATCGGACACATGTTAGTGAATGATTCGGCTCGCATTTGCGATTTTTTCTTTTCTCAGTCCAGATCGGACTGAGAAAAAAAATCGCAGCATGCTGCTTTTGTCGGTCGGTCACTATCTCTGTCCCTCTCTCTCTGTCCATCTCAGTCAGTCTACCCCCCTCTCTCATACTCACCCATCCCCGATCACCGGCGCGACACTGTACGGCGTTCACACTGCTCTTGTTGCTTCTCCTCTTTTGAAAAAGCCGGCCCCTCATTATTCAATCTCGTATTCCCTGCTTCCCCGCCCACCGGCGCCTATGATTGGTTGCAGTCAGACACGCCCCTACGCTGAGTGACAGGTGTCTCACTGCACCCAATTACAGCAGCCGGTGGGCGTGTCAATACTGTGCAGTGAAATAAATAATTAAATAATTAAAAAAAACGAGATAATTAAAAAAAGTCACCTCCACGCGGCAACTGAGGTGAGTAGCGCGATCAGCTGAGCTGTCACTGAGGTTACTCGCGGCCACCGGTGGATCCAGCGGTGGCCGCGGGTAACCTCAGTGACAGCTCAGCTGATCGCGCGGCTGTCTTCAGTTGCCGTGTGGAGGTGACAGGAGCGGCGGTGTCTTCTACTGCTCTGGTCACCTTCATGCAGCAGAGCTGGAAGCGACGCTGGACCATCCTGGATTACGCCGGACATGGAGGGCTTTTCCGGGCTTATTAAATTGGTGAACGAGGGAATTTGTTAGTGTTTTTTATTTCAAATAAAGGATTTTCGGCTGTGTGTGTTTATTTTCTGTAACTTACAGATTAATCATGGAAGGTATCTCGGGGAGACGCCTGCAATGATTAATCTAGGATTTAGTGGCAGCTATGGGCTGCCATTAACTCTTTATTACCCCGATTGCCACCGCACCAGGGCAAATCGGGAAGAGCCCGGTACAGGCCCAGAACTGTCGCATCCATTGTATGCGGCAATTCTGGGCGGCTGCTGACTGATATTGTTAGGCTGGGGAACTTCCCATAACGTGGAGCTCCCCATCCTGAGAATACCAGCATTCAGCCGTATGGCTTTATCTTGCTGGTTTTAAAATTGGGGGGGACCGCACGCTGTTTTTTTAAATTATTTAATTATTCATTTCACTGCACAGTATAGACACGCCCACCGGCTGCTGTGATTGGGTGCAGTGAGACACCTGTCACTCAGCGTGGGGGTGTGTCTGACTGCAACCAATTATAGGCGCCGGTGGGCGGGGAAAGCAGGGAATACGAGATTGAATAATCAGCAGCCGGCTTTTTCAAAATAGTAAAAGCCGCCGGAGCAGTGTGAACGCCATGCAGCGCTGCGCCGGGGATCGGTGAGTATGAGAGAGGGCTGTTCAATTCAGTCACTCAGGAGATTAGCGGTCACCGGTGAGTCCTTCACGGGTGACCGCTAATCAGGACGCAACACAGACAGAGCCGCGGTATGACAATGAAGTCGGGTGAAGTTCATCCGACTTCATTCTCATCGTGTGGCTCTGTCTGTGTCTGCTGTCATCTGCCATTCAGCTCTGCTACATGGCTGTCTGTGTCTGCTGTCAGCGGCCACGTAGCAGTGCTGAATGTCAGATGACATAGTAAAAACGGATCCCCTACGCATTACACACGCTTGGAAAGTCAATAATTAAAAAAAAAAAAAAAGGGTGCCCAATGCATACGTCACAGAACACATGATCTAAAGGATCGCACACAAAATTGATCAATTTAACATAGACTACTAACGCTCGTGTGACAGCAAATGAACGACCTACGTGCAATCTCATTAGATCACATATGCGATCTGGGCGTGTCACATCGCAAACGTGATTGCACAACAAATTGCAATGTGTAAAGCTGGCTTTAGATGGGTGTTGGTCAAACAATTGCCTGAAGCATTGTTCATCCAAAGAAAAGAAAGTCCGGCACTAAAACCACATTCACTGCTCCTCATCCATTTTTAAGTAACTCAATGCAACAAATAGGTCACAACAAAGACTGAAAAAAACCCACCTGTGGTGCAACACTCTTCTTTTGAACACATATAATAACTGTGGAATAGAAGAAAAGAGGTGGCACTCTGGACTTCTGGACCCGACGAAGCACCTGTGACCGTGAAACGTCCGCCGTCGTCTCTGACACCCCCCGCATCCCTCCCTGCTTTTTGATGTCTATTTTTTAAAGAATAAACAAAGATTGCAGTACCTCATAATTCCGACATAATGAGTGGAGCTGTGACAGGGTATAGGCTAGGCGGGGGGATGAGTGGCTTGTTTATGTCATGACGAGCTGTGGTGCTCCATATCCCAGAAATCTCACTCCAGTATCTGACTGGAGTAATATTTCTGGCATAGAGCAAAGAGACACACACCACTCATCAGACACTCTGGACTCAAGAAGAGAAGGGCAAATCCCTTCATGAAGCAGGAGGGTCTGACTCCAGCACACAACCTCTTGAAGGAGTATAGCCTGAGGATTGGACTGATGTGCAGATCACAATAAAGTATATTCATAAATGCAGTGTTTCTTTTGGATCTCGAAAAGATGCAATATATCGTTTTGAGCCAAATCTGCCAATTATGGAGTGCTGGTCCATCTCTTTCTAAATATTCTGAAGACTACAAAGCAAGTAGTCATCTGTACTGGTAAGTGTACAGTGGTGCTACTCATTCTCCATGCCTGGGGTCACACTGGCGTATAGCATCAGATGCTACTCTCATGAAAGAGTATCAGATGCTATATGCCAATGACACAACATTATGAAACTGAGCTGACTATAATTCTTGAGGTCAGTTTGAGTACGCAGATACCAAAAACGTTTAGTATTTTTTTATTTAAGGCCGGCTTCACACTTGCGATTAACTCGAGTGCAATGCGAGAAATTCTTGCATTGCTCTCAGACCCATGTTAATCAATGAGGCAGCTCCCATGTGCTATTTTTTTTCTCTGTCCAAATCGGAGTGAGAAAAAAATCGCAGCATGCTGCGTTTTCGTGAGTTTCTCGCACGAGTCTCTTCAATGGAAGTCTATGGGTGCTTGAAAAAAAACGCATGTCACACGGACGGCACACACACCATTCTAGTTTTTCACAATAGATTTGTAGCAAGTAGCAGAGAATAATGTAAATGCTCCTGTACATAACAGTACATGAATAGCAGCTGCTGAGGGTAAAAACTGATTGCACACTGACAGCACACTGACTGCACACTGATGAAATGTGAACTAAAATCCTCTGACTTTCTGGCATGAGAATCGGACCGATTTTACACTCGCAAGTGTGATTCCAGCCTAAAGGGAATCTGTCAGCAGATTTTTGCTCTCCCATGTGAGAGTAGCAAAATGTAGAGACAGAGACCCTGATTCCAGCGATGTGTCACTAAGGCTGCTTTCACACATCAGGTTTTTGCTGTGCGGCACAATCCGGTGCTTTGCAGAAAAAAACGCATCCGGGTTTTTTTGCCGCCGGGTGCGTTTTTTCCTCATAGACTTTTATTAGCGCCGGATTGCGCCGCATGTACTCGTGTTTGATCCGGTTTTTGCCAGTTGCGGCAAAAATCGTCACTCCGGCGGCCACACAGGACGCAGAGAGGAACGTTTTTTGACAGCGGCATGGTGCATAATGAAAGTCTATGCACGCTGAATCTGGTGGCATGCATCAAACACCGGAAGCATGTACCGGATTCGGTTTTTACTTCTGAGCATGCCCAGAAGTGATATAACTTCATTGCTTCTCAGAAAATCTCACTCTCTCTCTCTCTCTGGCCTAAGAATTCGGTGCGAGTGGAGTGCGATAAAACATCACATTCCACTCGGACCAATTCTAGCCTGTGTGTCAGCGCACATGAGCGATTATTTTCTCAGTCCTAATCAGACCGAGAAAACAATCCTAGCATTGTAATGCGAGACTCTTCTCTCACACCCATTCAAGTGAATCGGGCAAGAGAAAAATCGCTCTGCACTCGCGGTACACCGCGTGTAGAGCGAGGGTCGCAATAGCCGGCTACGGAGAAGAGAGGGAGATAAATCCCACCTTCCCCTCCTCCGTGACTGCCCGCCCCTCCGCAGCGCTGGTCCAACCCTTCTGAGAGCCTGCCCACCCCCTGCAGCTGTGATTCGCTCGCACAGTCGGACCGCAGATGCAGGGACACTAGCATGACACTTGGCTCCTGCTGTGTTACCAGCTCGAGTCGAGTGTCATGCGAGCATCGCAGTAGTGCCCCGTGTTGCCCCAGCCTCTCTCTCCCTCTCCCTCTCTCTCTCACTCTCACACTAACACTCATTCACTGACTCACTCACTCACTCTCACCCACTCACCGATCACCGGCGCGGCGCTGCACGGCTGTCACACTGCTGGCGGCTTCTCCTGAGTTGAAAATGCCGGCCACCCATTATTTAATCTCGTATTCACTGCTTTCCCACCGGCGCCTATGATTGATTGCAGGCAGACACGCCCCTACGATGAGTGACAGATGTCTCACTGCAACCAATCACAGCCGCCGGTGGGTGGGTCTATATCTTGCAGTAAAATAAATAAATAAATAATTTTAAAAAAAAACGGCGTGCGGTCCCCCCAATTTTGATACCAGCCAAGATAAAGCCATACGGCTGAAGGCTGGTATTCTCAGGATGGGGAGCCCCACATTCTGGGGAGTCCCCCAGTCTAACAATATCAGCCAGCAGCCGCCCGGAATTACCGCATCCATTAGATGCGACAGTCCCGGGACTCTACCCAGCTCATCCCGAATTGCCCTGGTACGGTGGCAATCGGGGTAATAAGGGGTTAATCATGGCAGGCGTCTATGAGACACCCGCAATGATTAACCTGTAAGTGAAAGTAAATAAACACATACACCCGAAAAAATACTTTATTTGGAATAAAAGACAAAAAAACACCCTCTTTCACCATTTTATTAAAATCCCCAAATACCCCTCCTGGTCCGACGTAATCCAAAGAGGTCCTGCAATGCTTTCAGCTCTACTACATGAAGCTGACAGGAGTGGCAGTAAAACACCTCCGCTCCTCAGAGCTCCACGCAGCAACTAAAGGGAGTCGCGCTGTCAGCGGAGACGTCACTGAGGTAGTGCCGGGGTGTGTGGTGATGATACGTGTGGGAGTACCGGGGTGTGCGGTGATGATGTGTGCGGGAGTCCCGGGGTGTGTGTGGTGATGATACGTGCAGTAGTGCTGGGGTGTGTGCAGTGATGATACGTGCGGGAGTGCCGGGGTGTGTGCGGTGATGATACGTGCGGTAGTGCCGGGGTGTGTGTGGTGATGATACATGCGGGAGTGCCGGGTTGTGTGCGGTGATGATGCGTGCGGGAGTGCCGGGGTGTGTGCGGTGATGATACGTGCGGTAGTGCCGGGGTGTGTGCGGTGATGATGCGTGCGGGAGTGCTAGGGTGTGTGCGGTGATGATGTGTGCGGGAGTGCCGGGGTGTGTGCGGTGATGATGCGTGCGGGAGTGCCTGCATATGCGGTGATGATGGGGTCTCTCCCTCTCTCTCAGCTTTAAAAAACAAACAAAAAAAAAAAACGTTTTTTTTTAACCGGATCAGTCTCATCAGTTTTTACACACTCTGAAACGGATCCGTTGCATCAGGCACAAACCGGATTGTGCCTGATTTAAAAAAACTGATGTGTGAAAGCAGCCGTAGGGTGGTTTCACATCAGCGTTTTTCTGCCGGTTGGCAGAAAAACGCAAAACGCATATTGCTGGATCCAGTTTTTTTTTAGAGTACAACGCATGCCACCGCAAGTGAACGGATCGTTTTTTTACAGGATCCGTCTACCGGATCCAGCATAAAAACAGACCGTTCACTTGCGTTTGCATGCGTTTGTGTGCTGTTTTTTGCTTAATTTTGACGGATCTGTTTTTTTATTTTTACACCCCCACAAAGGGATATATACATTGTTTGACTGTTGTGTTATATTTGTATATACTAATATAAAAAGATATATGTACACAATTTAGTGTGTTGGTGTGTATATATATATATATATATATATATATATATATATCATCATCACCGCACACATCCCGACATTACCGCCTACATCACCGCACACACACAGGCACTACCGTCCCCATCACACCGCACACACCCATGCATTACCTCAGTGACGTCCCCGCTGACAGCGCGATTCACTTCAGTTGCTGAGTGGAGCTCACAGTGAGCTGTGGTGTTCTACGGCCGCTCCTGTCAGTTTCATGTGGCAATGCTGAGAGCGCCATGGGACCTCTGTGGATTACGTCGCACCTGGAGGGGTGTTTGGGGCTTTTAATAAAGTGGTGAAAGAGGGTGTTTTTTTTGTCTTTTATTCCAAATAAAAGATTTTTTCGGGTGTATGTGTTTATTTACTTTCACTTACAGGTTAATCATGGAATGAGTCTCATAGACGCCTGCCATGATTAACCTAGGACTTAGTGGCACCTATGGGCTGCTGCCATTAACTCCTTATTACCTCAATTGCCACCGCTTCAGGGCAATTCGGCATGCGTTGGGGCGAAGCGCCAGGTTTGGCACATCCAATGGTGCGCCACTTCTGGGGCGGCTGTGGCCTGCTATTTTTAGGCTGGGGAGTGTCCAATAACAGCGGACCTCCCTAGTCTGAGAATACCAGACCACAGCTGTCCGCTTTACCTTGGCTGGTTATCCAATTTGGGGGGGACCCCATGTTTTTTTTTTTTAATTAATTTAATTAATTTTAAATAACAGCATGGGTTGCCCTCTCTTTTGGATTACCAGCAAAGGTGAAGCTGCCAGCTGTGGTTTGCAGGCTGCAGCCGCTAGCTTTACCCTAGCTGGCTACAAAAGATAGGAGGGACCTCACATCATTTTTTTAAAAAATTTTGGCTACATTCAAGACTAGGCACCCTTTTTTGCAATATGAAAGTCAATTAAGTGTGCCAGCTTAGAATATGCAGGGGGGTGGAACATTATATATGTCTTTCACATATATCTATCTATCTTTCTTTCTATCTATTCATCCATCCATCTATCTATATCAATCTATCTTTCTATATAAATCAATCTATCTATCAATCCCACCCTCAATTCATTCATTCATCCCTCTGACTCAATATCGATCAAACCATCTCTATATCTACTCTTCTGTATATTTTTTTCCGTTTTTTTTTTAAGGGGTCAACACAAAAAAAAACACGGAAGAAAGAGAGAGATAAAGAGAGATATAGATAGATAGAGATAGATAGATAGATAATGGATAGATAGATCGATTGATCGATAGATATAGATAGATAGAGATAGATAATTATAGATAGATAGATAGTTATATATAGATAGTTATATATAAACATATAGATAGATATAGATATAGAAATATATATATATATATATATATATATATATATATATATATATATATATATATATATAAAACTATGTGTGTATAATATATATATATATATATATATATTATACACACATAAGTGTTAAAACTGGATCCGGCGCCCATTGAAATACATTGCAGCTACTGCAAACGCATGTTGTCGCAAGTCCATTGACATTGCATTGAGCTGACAATGGATCTGGCAACATGCGATTTGTGTTTTTCTGCCGACCAGCACAAAAACGCTGATGTGAAACCACCCTTACTGAGCGGTTTGCGTCATTTTGATAAAATCAATGTTTCTATGCTTTGCTGCAGATCTAGCAGTTATTTGAAAGTAGAGTTGTATACGCCACCCACAGCACTGACTACTATGGACAGCTTTCTGCCCATAAACAGTGTATGTAGAACACTGCCAATCAGAGGTAGGGGTGAGGTTATACAGAGCTGATGAATATGGCAGCACGCCAAGTAGTCCTGTAATGATAAACTACTGCTGATTAAACAGTGATTTTATCAAAACTACACGAAGCAGCCCCGCAAGTGACACATCGCTGGAATCAGGGTCTCTGACCCTACATTATGCTGCTCTTAGATTAGGTGGCAAAAACCTGCTGACAGATTCCCTTTAAGTGGTAATAATTTTTTTGTTGTGTCGTCATTTTCCGTGACCCATAACATCTTCATTTTTCGGCAACTGGGGCTGTGTGATGACAATTTTTTGTTTCCTAAGCTGATGTTTTTCCTAATAGTATCAGCATCCCACAATCATGTCAGAGGCGTGCTGATGTGAGTGGGAAATGATGTCCACCCCTGCCGGCACATGTCAATCTCTGACGGTGGGATTTAACTGGATAACAGAAGCAGGTGAATCTCTAATCGGCTCGCGGCTGTTAGGCCAGGGCCACATAGGGGCTAATGCGATCAGACCTCAGCTGCGGGGGACGGGCCAGCACTGAGGAGGGGTGGGCCAGTGCTGAGGAAGGGTGGGCAGACACTGCGGAGGGGAGGGAGGGATGTATCTCCCTCTCTCCTCCGTAGCCGGCTATTGCCATTCTCGCCCTACACTCGGGGTACACCGGTGTACTGCGAGTGCAGTGCAATCTTTCTCTCGCCCCATATACTTGAATGGGTGCGAGAGAAACAGTCTTGCATTACAGTAGTAGCATGCTGCAATTGTTTTCTCGGTCCGATTGGGGCCGAGAAAATAATCGCTCATGGGTGCTGACACACAGGCTAATATTGGTCCAAGTGGAATGTGATGTTTTATCGCACTCCACTTGGTCCAATTTTCATACCGTGTGTCTTAGGCCTTAGACACACATGATGGCTGATTAAATCAGCCATCATGTGCAGGGAATGGTGCAGGCTCAGCAGGTGAGCCCGCATCAAAGGCAGAGGCACGAGTTTTGATGTACATATACGTCAAAAATCATGACAGGGTTAATTGTTTGCACTGTCGTTTTAATTTAACTATTTTGAGGTAGAAATTACATGTTGATTGCTTTTATTGCATTTTTTGGGAACTGCCACAACCGAGAAATGGCAAATCTGACATTTCAATTTTCTTTCTTTCCAATGTTTAACATATGGTTTTTACAATATTCGATTTTCATACATTGGACTTTTACTGACCTGAAAATACCAAATGTTTTTTGTAGTATAAAGTGCAAGATATACAATATTGCAGTATATAGGATAATTTTGTGTATTCTTATGAAGCTGTCAAGCCAGGAAGACTAAGCTGAAAGCCATAGGGGGCCTTCGGCAGACCTCCATCTACTATGGTAACCCATCGGCTCCCTGCAATTGGGTAAATGTGAGCTAATGGGAGACGGTAAACGAGCACACTGCATGATCATATAGAAAAATTACACAGAAAAGACAACAAAGGTCATAAATATAATATATTTTATTGATATATTTTGAACTAAACCAGGAATTCAAAATATGATTCAAAATATATCAATAAAATCTATTATATTTATGACCCTTGCCAGCTTTTCTGTGTAGTTATTATTCTTGGCTGGTTCTGATAGGTCATTATTGTGATGGTCTAATCACGCCCCTGTGCACACTTTGAATTGATTTCTTATTGAATATATATTTTTATATATATATATATATATATATATATATCCACATATATATGTGTGTGTATATATATATATATATATATATATATATATATATATATATATATATATATTGTCTATGGTGCAGGGTTTCTTCTTTTGTTGCTTTTGAATTGTTTATGGCTATATAGCAGCAGGGTTTGTATCAGGACCTTAGAGCTCAGGGGGTCCAAAAAAGATGTCTCCTTTGGTCCATATGAGATGACCAATACCTCCCAGGCTAGATGTGGGATATATTATACACTGGAGCTTCAAGTTTTGCACTACACACTGGCAAATAAACCTTATTCATGGATTGACAGCTACATTTAGGCCTCTGCCACACTCACGTGAAAATCACGCACGTGCCGCGAGACACATATTTTCCTTGTGTGTTGCGTGAGGTAAGTACTTGTCTCCGGTACGTGCCGGCCATGTGTGTTCTCCATGTGCTATCCACAATAACACACGGAGAATCGGTAATTTACATACTCACGTGGTCCTTGCTGCTGTCCAGGGTACTGATCTTCAGCTCGTGTCATGCCCACTCCCCGCTGATGCTGCTTCTGGCCAAGCAGAGGGGCGGAGATTAACACCCGTGACATCACGCCCACCTCCTTAACACGGTCATAATGAGCGCCAGACGGCAGTAACTGTTTACAGCGGAAGACTCTGCAGGGCTGAAGGAGGTGAGTATGTTTTTTTTTATTTTAAAATAATGACACGTGTTTCTCCGGCATGTGTCACACGGGACCACATCCACACTACATCCGTGCTGCCGGAGAAAAACGGACATGCCGCCGTATAGGGCACACGTACAATCCACACGGACACACGTTCCGTGTGGATTTATGTTAATGTGCCTGTTACCATAGGGTTACATTGGTGTACGTGTCTCCGGTACGTGAAAAAACTGCCAAACACGTACCGGAGGCACGAACATGTGACAGAGGCCTTAAATGGTTAAACAGCAGCGATAAGAGCTAGCTCTGGATGCTGCTGTCACAGGGAGATGCTGGCCCCTGAGCTTGTTCTGTACACCATGCATGTGAACTGTGAAGAAAATGTACATTACAAGTAATTAAGGGGTTAAAGAGCCTTCCTATATGACTGTAATACATCCCATTTGGGGTTCTTGCCGCTCAACAATGCAAAAAATATCTTCAAAATACAAAGGTAGTTTAGCTTTGCTTGGAGAAAAAAAATGAAACTGACATGGTTGTACTTGATGTAAGATTATAGTTCTTACCTCCATGGCCTTTCTGTGTAGGTAGAAGCACAGGACTAATACACGATGAACTATGATGCTCGTCAGACCTTTTTTTCTTATTTTATGAAAAATCAATGACTTCCATTTCAATAACCTGATAGAAACTCCTTCAATTTCATATATTTTGTCACCATTAGAAGACTTTAATGTCATCGTGTTTTTCTGTGTAATATAGTAATCAGAATCACACCTTGTAACCCAATTATAACCTAAAATGGCCTCGTATTTAGGTTGCATTATGCTCTGAAATCCATGCGTGTTAGCACATACGCAGGCTAATGCACTTAGCTGCTTATTATCTGCTATTACCTTATACACTATTTCTTCCATGGTCGCGTTGCACTAAACTTTGCCCCTTTTAGTTGTGAGTTGAGTGCTTATTATTTCTGTCATATAGAACTTTGTGTCATATGCACATACCCAAATCTTATGTTGCTGACTAGCGTGCTTATTTTAACCTCTTTGTTCTTGACTTGAAAAAAATCTCATTATAAGTAAAATGTAAAATTATGCCGTGGTGAACAATTAGGTAATAATTTTTGCTTTTTTTGCCTGTTTGTTCTGTATTAGTTAAGAAATGGATAGTAAAAATATTGCTCATCAGTGCTAAAAATTGGTTGTAATGGGTCCCCACTGTGGCACATTAAAACCCTTTAAAGGGTTTGTTTCATCATCAATATTGAGGATCCCGACGTCTTTCTGACATCTTACTGGGGAATGTACACTCCTGCTTGATTGACAGTTTGGATCAGCAGCATTCTTGCCACCCAAGTATGAACTGCAAGATCCCCAATGTGGTTATATGAGGCAATTTGGACTCAGCAGCATCAGAGGAGTATGGCAGAGTCTAGGAAGGTCTTTGGCAGCCCTGTAAACTATCTCTGCTATGTTCCGAAGTTACCAGAATGGCGGTAACCAGTTATCGTACTCACCTGATCCTGGTAACTCAGAACAGACATTTCTTTGACAGCCAACACTGACCTCTGGAGCTGCCTGCACTGGATCCACTGACATATATCACTGTTTATTATTTTAAAAACATTATTGTCTAGAAAAAATATATTTAAGCGTTGAGGATAAGAAAAACACATTATTACTCCCCCAGCCTACGTTACTCAATGGGGTTGTCCAATACTTTACATTGAATGCCTATCACTTTTCCAGTGACAGCAACATCTAAAAGTGATCACTCGCAGAGCAGAATTACCCATCTTTGTCACCTGTATAGAGGCCTCAGCGGGGTACTGCAGATTGCCGCTTCTTTAGAGTATAGGTGGATCTGCAGTACTTAGAAGTGGCCACTATACAGTTGAGTGGGACAAAGGTGTGTAGTTCCGCAGTACACTGATCGCTTTCCGACAACACCATTATTGGGAACAGCTAATCAGTAGTACTGCCGGGTGTTGCACCCCAACTGATCTAATACTGATGACCTGTCCTAATGGTAGGCCATTAATATACAGTAAAGTACTGGACAGCTTTACTTCTCCTTCATCCTGTTGCTTATTCCCTTTGAAACATATGACATACTGGTACGTCAGAGGTTGTTTCCCTCCCGTTGATGGGGGCTTACACACCAAGCCCTCATTTTCCCTGCACATGTCAGCTGACCAGATCAGCTGACATGTGCCTCTAACAGTGCAGGGTGGACTGGAGTTCAACTAACAACTGTTAACTTGTATAAATCCTACTGTCAATCTCTTACAGCATGATTTAACACACCGATGGGGAGCGCGCCAATCCCTGCACCGATTCATGGCCTCGTGACCTGATCGCTGGGTGCTGATGGGTTGTCATGACAGCCAGGGCCAGCTGATGACCCCCGTGTCTGTGATGATGAACTTCCTATGAACTCTGGCTGTGAGCTGGCATTCATAGGAAGTCACAATTTCTACTGTGCAAAACAGTGCTATTGCTCACCTAGCCCCCGTTCCTTTGGCACTCTGCTCCAACCTCCGGTGCACTGACGCTTCACACAGCACAAGCAATGATATGAAGTTATCACATCTGTTGGCCCTAATGCTGATTGGTGTAAAACAGAGCCAGCAGCCCCCTCCTCCACCAATGCATTCACCGTTGTCTGCATTTTGAGGATGCAAATAACTGTGACTTCGGGTGGTGCACATGTGCCAGCAGGCTGAATGGTGCAACCTGCGGTCCACTGTTTTCAGCCCTTCGGCTGTCTCGGTCTGCGGGCCTGACTAGCAGAGCCAGAGGCCTAGATGTGGCCTGTGAGACACACATTGCCCAGTCCTTATGTACAAGGATTAAAAGTGCCTGAAAGCTCTGATGGTGGTCATGTTGGTAGCGAGACCTATATGCAGACATTCCATGTGTGGGAATTCTCTTCCATGTTGCCAGAGGACCTATCTGTTGCATTGCGCAAGCTATGCTATTGGAAAATAAGCCAGTACCATCCTGTGGCACACATCAATTAAAAAGCTAAATCACTCTGTCAGCACATGAAAAATCATCACCTGCTCAAGTGGGGAAAGCAAACCGACCAGCAAGATGAACAAGGCTCAAGGTGTCCTCCTTCCTCACCTCATGTTCATCTTTCTGGTAACCAGTCTACACCTGCAAGAAGTGCCCTGTTGTTATCAGCCACTTCGGTCCCCTCACAGGTCTGTATACTTCTTTCTCTATCTTAATTGCATCATCAGTTCTCCTTGTGTGACCAAAACACATTAAGTTGTCCAACTCTTTAGGAAAAACCCTAAATCTCAATGAATCCTGACCTAACAGTCTACAAAGTGCAGCAAAACATTATTAAAAAGAGCTCGCTGCTGCCACCTATTGAGCATTCATGACTGCACGGTCACTGCAACCACAGTAGTGCAGGTCATGTTGAATAGAAAGAGAAAAATAGTCTCTGCCAACAACACCGGGTGACACTCCTCTCTCTGGGAAGTTGGTTTCTTCAATCTGCAGATATCTGAGGACAATCAAGCTGACATCATGTAGAGTACATTGTTAGGTCTGGTAGCCTACTAAAGGTACCATCACACTAAGCAACGCTCCTGCAATCCCACCAGCGATCTGACCTGGCAGGGATCGCTGGAGCATCGCTACACAGCTGCTGGTGACCTGTCAATCAGGCAGATCTCCACAGCGATCAGAGATCAGCCACCAGCAACCCGTGTAATGACGCTGTGCTTGGTAACCATAGTACACATTGGGTTACTAAGCAAAGCGCTTTGCTTATAGTTACCCAATGTGTACATTGGCTATGTGTGCAGGGAGCAGGGAGCTGGCTTCTAGAAGCTGCGGACGCTGGTAACCAAGGTAAATATTGGGTAACCAAGCAAAGCCTTTTCTTAGTTACCCGATGTGTACCTTGGTTACCAGCGTCCGCAGAAGCCGGCTCCCTGCACATTCAGATCGTTGCTCTCTCACTGTCAAACACAGTGATGTGTGCTTCACAGCAGGAGAGCAACATCCAAAAAATGGTCCAGGACATTCAGCAACGACCGGCGACCTCACAGCAGGGGCCAGGTCATTGCTGGATGTCACACACAGCGACATCACTTGCAAGATCGCTGTTGCGTCACAAAAACCGTGACTCAGCAGCGATGTCGCTAGCGATATCGCTTAGTGAGACGTGGCCTTAACTCTACTACATATTAAGATGGGAATACAATGGACCTAGTCTTTTAATATGATTTTACTAACTCTCCTCTCCCATTTGTAGACTAACCTGGCATAGATGATGGCAATGCTGGAACACGCTGCAAACACATTTTCTTTTACTCCAGCTGTGCTCCAGGTGTGCATTATGCGTTTATGCTTAAAACATAAAACTCTGCCCCTTACCTTCCCAAACAAGTCTATTTCTTATCACCTCACTTTCCAACAATCCAAAATGAATCTTTGACTTTTTTCACTCTCTCCTTAGTCCTAAAGTGTAGGCCCCAGCAACAGCCTCAGGGTTGACAATCGAAGAAAAAATGTAACATATCTGACATTAAATTGTCTCCCAATCCCAAAATAGCATGGACCCTATACGCTCCCGTACTTCAACATGTTCAGTTTCTGTCTTTCATCCAGTCACCAAACAAAAAGTTACTAAGCTCCTTGCTTTGCTTTCTTTTTGTCCATATACCTGTATCGGTCACCCTATTTCCGCACAGATTCTCCAGGTCCTGTGCCCAGCTCTCACCACTCACCTAACTAAAATATATACCTTCTGTCTTTCATTCTTCATCTTTCACTCCACCTTCGAGAATATCACCAAAACCCCTTTATTAAAGAAAAACATCCCTCGACCAGAACAGCTCTGCTAACTACAGATTGGTCTCTAATCTCCCCTTCATCTATAAACTCATAGAATGGCTTTGTCTAGTGTAATGCGCTGTCTTTCAGAGAACTCTCTTGATCCATTACAATCTAGTTTCCACACTATTTGCTATTTGGGGCATTCCAGTATTTGACTGAGTGCCCTCTGACTGCTGTGCCCCGTAATAAGGGGTTAATCCGGTCGTCCCATGTAATTTCTCCCTCCTCCCTGTTTACTGTGATTTTATTTCAGTGATTTTATTTTGATATTTTGGACTGTGACCGACCCCATCCACTATAAGATGAGATTTGATGATTAAATCTTCAAATAAAGAGAGTTCTCTTTTATATACTTGAGTCTGGTTTTTCATTACATGGGACGATCAGTTATGGGTTTGTTGGGTCTCAGCAGTCAGAGCTTACTTTAATGGTCACTATTCCCTTTTGATTGCCTGGGATCTCTCTGCAGCATTTGACACCATGGTTCACCAGCTCCTCTGTACTATGCTCCACTCTATTGGGTTTAATTCACCATTCTCTTACAGTTTTCATTCTACCTTTCTGACCACTGCTCCACTGAATCTTTTGCCGGCTCTTCATCCTCTCCTCTTACCCTTACTGTAGTGGTTCCTCAGAGTTCAGTCCTTGATTCCTTCCACTTCTACTTACAGTGCCTACAAGTAGTATTCAACCCCCTGCAGATTTAGCAGGTTTACACATTCGGAATTAACTTGGCATTGTGACATTTGGACTGTAGATCAGCCTGGAAGTGTGAAATGCACTGCAGCAAAAAAGAATGTTTATTTCTTTTTTTATTTTTTTTTTAAATTGTGTAAAGTTTATTCAGAGGGTCATTTATTATTCAACCCCTCAAACCACAAGAATTCTGTTTGGTTCCCCTAAAGTATTAAGAAGTATTTTAGGCACAAAGAACAATGAGCTTCACATGTTTGGATTAATTATCTCTTTTTCCAGCCTTTTCTGACTAATTAAGACCCTCCCCAAACTTGTGAACCGCACTCATACTTGGTCAACATGGGAAAGACAAAGGAGCATTCCAAGGCCATCAGAGACAAGATCGTGGAGGGTCACAAGGCTGGCAAGGGGTACAAAACCTTTCCAAGGAGTTGGGCCTACCTGTCTTCACTGTTGGGAGTATCATCCGGAAGTGGAAGGCTTATGGAACTACTGTTAGCCTTCCACGGCCTGGACAGCCTTTGAAAGTTTCCACCCGTGCCGAGGCCAGGCTTGTCTGAAGAGTCAAGGCTAACCCAAGGACAACAAGGAAGGAGCTCCGTGAAGATCTCATGGCAGTGGGGACATTGGTTTCAGTCAATACCATAAGTAACGTACTCCACCGCAATGGTCTCCGTTCCAGACGAGCCCGTAAGGTACCTTTACTTTCAAAGCGTCATGTCAAGGCTTGTCTACAGTTTGCTCATGATCACTTGGAGGACTCTGAGACAGACTGGTTCAAGGTTCTCTGGTCTGATGAGACCAGGAGTGAGATCTTTGGTGCCAACCACACACGTGACGTTTGGAGACTGGATGGCACTGCATACGACCCCAAGAATACCATCCCTACAGTCAAGCATGGTGGTGGCAGCATCATGCTGTGGGGCTGTTTCTCAGCCAAGGGGCCTGGCCATCTGGTCTGCATCCATGGGAAGATGGATAGCACGGCCTACTTGGAGATTTTGGCCAAGAACCTCCGCTCCTCCATCAAGGATCTTAAGATGGGTCGTCATTTCATCTTCCAACAAGACAACGACCCAAAGCACACAGCCAAGAAAACCAAGGCCTGATTCAAGAGGGAAGAAATCAAGGTGTTGCAGTGGCCTAGTCAGTCTCCTGACCTTAACCTAATTGAAAACTTGTGGAAGGAGCTCAAGATTAAAGTCCACATGAGACACCCAAAAAACCTAGATAACTTGGAGAAGATCTGCATGGAGGAGTGGGCCATGATAACTCCAGAGACCTGTGCCGGCCTGATCAGGTCTTATAAAAGACGATTATTAGCTGTAATTGCAAACAAGGGTTATTCCACAAAATAATAAACCTAGGGGTTGAATAATAATTTGACCCACACTTTTATGTTGAAAATTTATTAAAATTTAACTGAGCAACATAACTTGTTGGTTTGTAAGATTTATGCATCTGTTAATAAATCCTGCTCTTGTTTGAAGTTTGCAGGCTCTAACTTATTTGCATCTTATCAAACCTGCTAAATCTGCAGGGGGTTGAATACTACTTGTAGGCACTGTATATACTGCTCCTATTGGACAAACCATCAGCAGATTTGGTGATGCACAATTATATACATATTCTAACAGCATCACGCCTGCATTACTGCAAAAAAAAAGTGTTGGTCTGTCCGCATCTGTTAACATCATGTCCACCCTCTATCTGAAAACGAATCTGTCAAAAACTGAACTTCTTGTGTTTCTTCCCTCTACTAACATACCCAAACATGAAATTGCCATTTTTCATTTTCCTACCATGGTTCATGACACTGAGCTTTCTCTCATCCCCTTTATTCCATCACTTGCTCCTAAGAAACATTGTGAGAAACTGTCCTTTTCTTACCTTTGACACTGTAAAAACTCTAAGGCCATGTGTCCACGGGAGATCGTACTTGCAGACTTTTCTGCAGGTATTTCCGCAGGTTCACGCATCAACTCCCCGGAATCCGCAGCTATCCGTTGCTGCGGTATTTCTGTGGAATTGTTGCGGTAAACCTGCGGAAACAATGCTGATTTACTGCGGAATTCTCGCCCTGTATCACCACAGTGGAAAGGCAGGAATTCTGTAGAGAATTCCGCATGTGGCTGCAGGAAATCCGCAGCATTTTCTGCAGCCGCAAATACCGCAGCATTGATACAGCACTCCCCAAATCCCATAGGATAACATGGGGAGTGTCTGTACTTGCGTAAACCCGCGGATTTATTGTATCTGGAAAATTTAGAAAATCTGCGGGATTCCCGCAGCAAAATCCACAGTATCTTTCTCCCGTGGGCACATGGCCTTATTGTTGCTCTGATTCTTTCTCATATGGACTACTACAACCTGAATGCTGCAGCCAGGAGTAGTAAAATCATCATGATATGTTCCCTTTAAATAAGAAATTGTTTAACAATTCAATTATAAGAATATAAATTGCCATAAATATCTAATTTTTTTACATGTCATGTTTCATTTCTCTCCAGGTCACCCACATTTTTCCCTATAAAGAAGACTGGTCACTAGAGATGACTGAGTGACCCCGTGGAAGTTCGGTTCAGCAGGTTCAGCCGGGCTTTAGATAAAGTTTAGCTTTGAGACTCAGATTTGACCTGAATCCCAATGGAAGTCACTAATTAAGCAGTTTGTGTCTTTGCCCACATGCAGCCAGCCGTAAAACAGATCACTTCCAAGGGAGGGTGGGTGGGCGGGGTTTTTCCATTTTTTTGTTTGTGCCCACAACATCTGATCATGCTGTTTTTACCCCCAGTGCAAGCCGATGAAACACTTCATTGGCGCGCACTGGGCTGAGCACCGAGCGTACCCGAGCACAGTGATGCTCGCGCAAGTGGTGTTCATACGTAAATTGCCCGAAATCTGTTTTTTGTTTTTTTGTAAAGTCTGTGATTGGTACGAGGCTCGGGTTCGCTCCTCTCTATTGGTCCCTTCTTACTTCTGACATATTTACATGTGGTGTAAATTTTGCTGTTTGCCTGCACTGTAAAGTTATTTTTCTTTGTGCACCTCCATTCCTGAAATATGTAGAATGAATATGTAGTATATTGAACATTACTGTATGGAATGGGCCACTATTCATCCACCATACCCTACACATTAGCGTAGTGACGTATATTTCTTCATCCAATTTTCATTCCTGAAATATGGCGCCCTTTTCCTTGAACATAAATCTGGTCAACTAGACATGATCCTTTTGATGACTTGCTTGGAGAAGATTTGAGAGCCATGGTTACTTGCCTTACAATATGGACGGAAAATGGACCGTATCTCAGGAATGGAGTGAAGTGCAGCAAGCAAAAAAAAAGAAAAGCAACCCTCAATTCAGATCAGTGGTGGCTTTTACATCAGATAAAAAATATCAATGGTAACCGACTGTGTTCTTGATAATGAAATACAATTTGGAGCCCTGAAGTAAGATTGAAAGATTTTGTTTCCTCCAAGTACGATGCTTCAGGGTGTTTCATTGCTCTTTTACGCATTTACTTTATAAAATATTATGATAAAAACAAAAAGACTTGCTGACAAAATTATACTGTTTATGATCAGCATGTGTGGCGATTGAAAGAACGGCTGTATTATTGTAAAACGGCCACAATTGTAGTGATAGCTCAGTTGATCAAGCCAACGTATAACATCTTTGCTGACTTAACGTAAAAGGACTTCATATGATAAACTCCTCCCCTGGCTGCAGTTTGCTTTAAAAAAACAAAACAAACTATGTTTTAATCACCTTTCTCAGGTCCAGTGTCTCCACCGCTGCCACCAGTGTCTGATATTGTCTGCAGAACTGAAGTGCCATTGATAGAACTGCAGCCTGTATCCGCGCTCCGTGACTCTGACCGGTTGGCCACCATGAGCCATTTAGAGCCGTTGAGCTCAGTTTTTGGCTACAGCGCTGTCAATAACAACAATAATGAGCACCGAAAACAGTGGCAGAGACTCAACACAGGACCCAGGAAGGGTGGGTAAAGTCCAGATTGTTGGATTTTTTAAAAAAACAAATCTGCTGATGGGGAACAGGAGTTTTACTGATCCAGAAAGCTCCTTTATGTTGTGATCCCAGCAAAGAATAATAGTTATAGCACCACACTTATTTGGCATTCTCAAAAATGTCTTGGCTGCTACGCTTCATTGTCTCAGCTGAAGAATCTTTCCCATCTAAACATAATTCAAGGTTCCCGTTTGTATCCAGGTCACCAGTTTCTTGGCCAAGATGGGGGCAGTGCTTGATTAATAAGGGTATTGGTTGTTCCACTTTTACCTCCTTCATGATTTGTATTGTGATTTAGTGGACACATACTGATCTTCAACAACAGAGCTTAGGCCACAGGCAGTGACTATTAATTATTCCCCATACCACCCACTAGACAAACAAAAGGCTTTAAAGACTATAAATTAAAAAAGTCCATTTGATCTAAAGCTTTTGTGCTGATAAAACCCTTTGTTAATCAAAATTACTCTTCTAATCTTCCTAGTGTGCTCATATTGGAGATATATATATATATATATATATATATATATATATATATATATATATATATATATATATACATATATATAATCCTAAGCAAACTATAACACACACGTGTGTGTTTATATGTATATATATATATATTATAGTTTGCGTAGAGTTAATAGAAAGGCTGTAGTGAACCCTACAAGTGTATCCTGTATTGCTGTTTTGAATGCTTAGAAAAAATAAGTATTTTATCCTTACTGTTTAAAAAAGTAATTTGATTCTGCCTTACATCCATGAATATCTTGGCCCACCATACACAATACCATTGTTGCCCATCTACTAATTATTTTTTAGATGTGTGATCGATGGGCGTAATAATATTATTTAATCACAGCTGGCATCTTACGCTAAACATTGTTTGAATCCTAGTAGTTACAGTGGGGAAAATAAGTATTTGATACAATTGCTAATTTTTCAAGTTTTCCCACCTACAAGGAATGGAGAGGTCTGTAAGTTTTATCGTGGACAACACTTCAAATATGACAGACAGAATACAAAACATAATCCAGAAAATCACATTGTAGGATTTTTAAATAATTAATTTGGATTTTATTGCATGAAATAAGTAATTCAATAGAAAAACAGAATCTAATATTTGGTACAAAAATCTTTCTTTGCGATTACAGAGGTCAGACGATTCCTATAGATCTTAACTAAAGGCCGCTTTACACGCTGCGATATCGTGACCAATATCGCTAGCGTGGGTACCCACCCCCATTGGTTGTGCGACACGGGCAAATCGCTGCCCGTGGTGCACAACATCGCGCGGACCCGTCACACTACTTACCTGCCCTGCAACGTCGCTGTGACGGGCGAACCGCCTCCTTTCTAAGGGGGTGGTTCGTTCAGCGTCACAGCGACGTCACAGCAGCGTCACTGAACCGCCGCCCAATAGAAGTGGAGGGGCAGAGATGAGCGGGATGAACATCCCGCCCACCTCCATCCTTCCGCATTGCGGGCGGGATGCAGGTAAGGAGAGGTTCCTCATTCCTTCGGTGTCACACAGAGCGATGTGTGCTGCTGCAGGAATGACGAACTACATCGTTACTAGAGCAGCAACGATATTCGAGAATGTACCCCCATGTCACCGATGAGCGTTTTTGCACGTTTTTGCAACGATGCAAAATCGCTCATAGGTGTCACACGCAACGGCATCGCTAAAGCGACCGGATGTGCGTCACAAATTCCGTGACCCCAACGAGATCACTTGAGCGATGTCGCAGCGTGTAAAGCGGCCTTTAGTTTGCACACACTACAGCAGAGATTTTGTCCCACTCCTCCATACAGATTTCCAGATCTTTGAGGTTTCAGGGCTGTCACTGGGCAACATTCAATTTTAGCTCCCTCAAAAGATGTTATATTGAGTTAAAGTCTGGAGACTGGCTAGGTCACTCCAAGACCTTGAAATGCTTCTTATGGAGCCACTCCTTAGTTGCCTTGGTTGTGTGTTTTGGGTCATTGTCATGCTGGAAGACTCAGCCATGACCCTTCTTCAATGCTCTTACTGAGGGAAGGAGGTTGTTGTCCAAAATCTTGCAATACATGACCCCATTTAATATCCCTTCTATATGGTGGAGTTGTCCTGTTCCCTTAGCAAAAAAAGTACCCCTTAAGTATGATATTTCCACAGCCATGCTTTACGAGTGGAGTTGATACCAAAAAGTTGTATTTTGGTCTCTTTTGACCACATGGCTTTCTCCCATGGTTCCTCTGGGTCATCCAGATGATCATTGGCGAACATAAAATAGGCCAGGATATGTGCTGATGTAAGTAGGGGGACCTTGTGTGCTCGGCAAGACTTTAATCCATGACAGTGTAGTGTGTTACTAACAGTAATCTTTGAGACTGTGGTCCCAGCTCTTTTCAGGTCATTGAACAGGTCCTCCCGTATAGTTCTAGGCTGACTCCTGACCTTTCTCAGAATCATCCTTTCCCCATTAGGCGAGATCATGCATGGAGCCCCAGATCGAGTAAGATTGACAGTCATCTTGTGTTTCTTCTCTTTTCTAAAAATTGCGCCAACAGTTGTTGCCTTCTCACCAAGCTGCTTGCCTATTGTCATGTAGCCCATCCCAGCCTTATTCAGGTCTACAATTTTGTCCCTGGTTTCCTTAGACAGCTCTTTGGTCTTGGCAATGGTGGAGAGGTTGGAGTGTGATTGATTGAGTATGAAGACAGGTAGTTGAAACAGGTACTGAGTTCAAACAGATGAAGTTAATACAAGTAACGAGTGCAGAGTATGAGGTTTTATTAAAGAAAAAAATAACAGGTCTGTGAGAGACAGAATTCTTGCTGAATGGTAGGGGATCAAATACTTATTTCATGCAATAAAATGCAAATTACTTATTTAAAAATCATACATTGTGATTTTCTAGCTTTTTGTTTTATTCTGTCTTTCACAGTTGAAGTGTACCTCTGATAAAAATTACAGACCTCTCTATTCCATTCTCTATTCTCCATTAGGTGGGAAAACATGCAAAATCAGCAGTGTATCAAATACTTATGTACAGTGCCTACAAGTAGTATTCAACCCCCTGCAGATTTAGCAGGTTTGATAAGATGCAAATAAGTTTAATATTTTGTGGAATAACCCTTGTTTGCAATTACAGCTAATAATCGTCTTTTATAAGACCTGATCAGGCCGGCACAGGTCTCTGGAGTTATCTGGGCCCACTCCTCCATGCAGATCTTCTCCAAGTTATCTAGGTTCTTTGGGTGTCTCATGTGGACTTTAATCTTGAGCTCCTTCCACAAGTTTTCAATTGGGTTAAGGTCAGGAGACTGACTAGGCCACTGCAACACCTTGATTTTTTCCCTCTTGAACCAGGCCTTGGTTTTCTTGGCTGTGTGCTTTGGGTCGTTGTCTTGTTGGAAGATGAAATGACGACCCATCTTAAGATCCTTGATGGAGGAGCAGAGGTTCTTGGCCAAAATCTCCAGGTAGGCCGTGCTATCCATCTTCCCATGGATGCGGACCAGATGGCCAGGCCCCTTGGCTGAGAAACAGCCCCACAGCATGATGCTGCCACCACCATGCTTGACTGTAGGGATGGTATTCTTGGGGTCGTATGCAGTGCCATCCAGTCTCCAAATGTCATGTGTGTGGTTGGCACCAAAGATCTCGATCTTGGTCTCATCAGACCAGAGAACCTTGAACCAGTCTGTCTCAGAGTCCTCCAAGTGATCATGAGCAAACTGTAGACGAGCCTTGACATGACGCTTTGAAAGTAAAAGGTACCTTACGGACTCGTCTGGAACGGAGACCATTGCGGTGGAGTACATTACTTATGGTATTGACTGAAACCAATGTCCCCACTGCCATGAGATCTTCCTGGAGCTCCTTCCTTGTTGTCCTTGGGTTAGCCTTGACTCTTCGGACAAGCCTGACCTTGGCACGGGTGGAAACTTTCAAAGGCTGTCCAGGCCGTGGAAGGCTAACAGTAGTTCCATAAGCCTTCCACTTCCGGATGATGCTCCCAACAGTGGAGACAGGTAGGCCCAACTCCTTGGAAAGGGTTTTGTACCCCTTGCCAGCCTTGTGACCCTCCACGATCTTGTCTCTGATGGTCTTGGAATGCTCCTTTGTCTTTCCCATGTTGACCAAGTATGAGTGCTGTTCACAAGTTTGGGGAGGGTCTTAATTAGTCAGAAAAGGTTGGAAAAAGAGATAATTAATCCAAACATGTGAAGCTCATTGTTCTTTGTGCCTGAAATACTTCTTAATACTTTAGGGGAAGCAAACAGAATTCTTGTGGTTTGAGGGGTTGAATAATAAATGACCCTCTGAATAAACGTTTCACAATTTAAAAAAAAAAATAAAAAAAGAAATAACATTCTTTTTTGCTGCAGTGCATTTCACACTTCCAGGCTGATCTACAGTCCAAATGTCGCAATGCCAAGTTAATTCCGAATGTGTAAACCTGCTAAATCTGCAGGGGGTTGAATACTACTTGTAGGCACTGTATTTCTAACAACAAACAAAACAAGTTATCCTCTGTCCATAGGAGTTATCTCTATAGGATAACTTGCTGAATATTGGGACCCTGATAATCCCCAGAATAAGGCTCTGCAGTCTCATTTTGAGTAGAGTGGGGCTTGGCATGCTCAATTGTCCATGGGACTGAGGCTAATTCATGCCCATCTTTCTCCAGGAGTTCAATTGCTCCAGTCAAGCCTTGATCCCAAGATCTCCCTGCGGTCCCAGTACTAAGGGGTACTTTGCACACTACGACATTGCAGGTGCGATGTCGGTGGGGTCAAATGGAAAGTGACGCACATCTGGTGTCGCTGTCGACATCGCAGTATGTGAATTCTTTTACATACGATTAACGAGCGCAAAAGTGTCGTTATCGTATGATTGGTGTAGGGTCCGACATTTCCCTAATTTCGCAGCAGCGATGGTACGATGTTTTTCCTAGTTCCAGCAGGCAGCACACATCACTGTGTGTGAAGCCATAGGAGCGAGGAACATCACCTTTCCTGCGTCCATCGGCAATGAGAAGGAAGAAGGTGGGCGGGATGTTTATGTCCCGCTCATCTCCGCCCCTCCGCTTTTATTGGCTGCCTGCCGTATGATGTCGCTGTGACGCCGCATGACCCACCCCCTTAAGAAGGAGGTGGTTCGCCGGCCAGAGCGACGTAGCAGGGCAGGTAAGTGCATGTGAAGCTGCTGTAGCGATAATGTTCGCTACGGCAGCAATCACAAGATATCGCTGCTGCGACACGGGCGGGGACTATTGCGCACGGACGGCATCGCAGCATCGGCTTGCTATGTCCTAGTGTGCAAAGTACCCCAGCGACCAATCCCTTATCCTATGGATATAGAATAACTTGTTTATTTAAGAATAGCCCTTTAATGCTTCATTCCAGTGATAATTGATATGTAGTGGCAATAAGTGTAGCAATAAATGGCAAGCATACATAAAATGTTCAGATCCAATCATGAGTTAATGAGTTAACCTGGGCACAAATGTTTAGATCAATACTACACTATTATTAAGGTCGTAAGCTTGTAAAAATTTGATTGACTTACTATATATTGCATCATATATATTGTCTTTTTTCAGTTTTGTACTTATTTCAACTGGTGCCTGATTTTCAGTGATTGACTATCCACAGTGAGAACTTTATATTTCTTAAGAACAAGTGTTTGAGTGAGGTCACATATGTGCAATTCTATCATTGATAGTCTATGGATATGATGGAGATAGTAGCGAGACCTGGTGATGCTGCTGAGAGTTGTCTTTACTACCCATCGCCTTTGAATATCTGTACTTTACTTCTATTTACAGTCGCCGGAGCTGCATTATATGGCCTATGACGGAGCTTTGTGGGATCATTTTTGATAATAAAATTGCTGAACGAGGAATAGTGGGGAGAAGTCTTTATGCAAATAAACATTTTTTTCGGTGTCTGTGGATTTTTTGGGGATTACTGGGTTAGTAATGGGGGTTTCTGATAGACATCTCTTAATAACAAACCCTTGGGCTTGATGTCAGCTGACATTACACAGTTGACATCAACCCCCAAAATATTACTCTGATTGCCATTGCACCAGGGCAATCGGGAAGAGTTGGGTAAAGTGTCAGAATTGGTCCATCTAAAGAATGCGCCAAATCTGGGGTGGCTGCGAGATAGTATCTTTAGGCAGAGAAGGGCCCAATGTCCATGGACCTACCCAGCCTGATAATAACAGCCCCTAGCTCTGCGCTACCTTGTCTGGTTACTCCACACTGTTTCTTTAATTTATTTATTAGGTTAAACAAGGCTGAAAACACCATTTAGTGCCACATGAAATGCACTAAAGGGTACAAGTGGTCAAACCCTGTTCTAATATGACCTCACTCTCCCACAACAAGTCTTCCTGAACTGCTTCTAGAGGACATTGCACACCTGGGTCTCATATAAGACCCTATGATGCAATGTGCCTGGCCAATCGCAGTAATGCCAGTAGCCAACATGGCTATGGCAGTATTGTGTATGGCAGGCAATCCATGTATGTTAATTGGCTGCCTAATAGCTATGAAACATGTGGGGTTGGGACTCAAGCATGGAGCTCGAGTTCTCGTGATACTTGATTGAGTAATGAGAGTACCCAAGCACCCTGATGCTCGATTGAGTATCGAGCAGTGACGAGCACACTCACACATCACTGCTCAAAGCCATTTACTACTTCATACCTTGCTGTGCCGATTTTACCCAACACTACAGCATATATTTGACACAAGGGTGCGCTCACCAATTTCAAATTCAGTATGAGCATTTCCCTATCTGGTTCAAGGTCGTTTACTTGAGCATTTTTGGGAAAACTTGGTAATGATCGGCTATGTTCGTTTTCCAAAATGCTTTTCTAATAACATATGATGCTTTTGGATAGGATTGTGGTGCTGTATAATGAATGGGGAGATGTGTTTATGTGTTTAATGACGGGAGTGGGTGGGGAGGAACGTCAAACTTTTTTTTTATTAACTTTATTTGTGGATGTTCTTGCAGCCCATCATTGTGCAGAAAACATTCACATGGTTCAGATACAAGGGCTTGTGTAATTAATTGCCTAAGTCACATGTTCTTCTGTAAATAAAATGAGGGCATGCGGCATTGATGATATTTTGTGATGTTAAAGCTTATGGGAGATGCTGCTGCCACTGCAACTAAACAGGTAGCTTAGCTAGGGGTTTAATCATAGGTAGTTCAGATAGATAGATAGATAGATAGATAGATAGATAGAATAGAATACGGACATGCAGTGTAGGGAAAGGTGTGTGTGCTACAAATCGGCATTTTATGATATAAATATGGATTGCTACTTGTGAGTGCCTGCTACAGAGTTGCCAATGAACAATCTAAATACATATTGGTACTTTTTAGTGCCTGTAGAAACTTTGGCAGTGTACCATCTCAATAGGTATTGCAACTTCTTAGAGGCAGCTAAAATTTTGCCAGTGAACCATCTCAATGGTATTTCTACTTTTAAAAGCCTGCTAATAATTTGCCAAGGAACTATCATGATAGGTATTGGTACTTTTTAAAGCCTGCAAAAAAATTGTTAGTGAACTATTTCAATAGGTATTGGTACTTTTAAGTGCCTACTAAAAATTTGCCAGTGAACTATCTAACTAAGTATTGGTACTTCTGTGGGCTATCCCAATATTGCCATCTCAGCCAAGAAATACAGAATTTTACTTTTGTGTTAGGTGTCTGACAGGTGTTGGCCTAGGGTTGCGAAACATCGGTTTCAAAGGGGAAGAGTACATCAAACATGAGTGGTAAATCACGAGGTTGTGGTGGAAGGGGGAATAGGCAGCGTGTTCGAGGTATACGTGAGGGATGTTCTAATGTTGGTTAAAGCTCTACTAAGCAAAAACCAGCTCATGCTATCCCAAGAGAACTGAAAACAACTTACATTACTGGATGGGCTACTACACTGCATTTCTTTGGCAGACACACATCGCTTCACCTTATAAATGAGGGCCAAAAACAGCAATTGCTAGAGTAGATGGCAAGCGCTGCATCAAGTGGCCTCCCCTCCTCTTCCTGCATCTCAACATCACACAAAGTTAATTCTGCAGAAGTGCCACCCCAATTACACTTGTTTCCCCCCACATCACAACTCTCCAACTGACTGTCAGAAACCACCCATGGGCGAGTTTGCAGAGTTGTTCACATATTCTATCTCATGGGCATCAGAGGTCTGCTCCAAAGATTCACAGGCTGAAGAGGACAAAAGCATCTGCACCGATACCCAAAATCTTTGTCAGTTGGATCCAGGGTGGGATGAGGTCAGTTCTGAGTAGGATGCAGATCCACATTAACAGACTTATATCCCCGATGGTGGAGGTGATGATGATAAGACTCTGATACGTGTAGCGCATGCGCACTGCATTGTGATGTCAGGTTAAGAAGAGGGCTGGGTGAATGTCAGGGCAAGGAGCTGGACAACAGAGAGGATGATGATGAAGTTGTTGATCCCACTTGGTGTGAACCAAGAGGCATGCAGCGGAGTACCTCAGCAGAGAAGGTGGAGGAATAGGAAGATGAGGTGTTATCCGCACAGACACAGAGTGATACAACCAGGACAACCCCTGCATCCCCAGCCACAACCCTGGTTGTGTCCAGCAGCAGTGGCAGGTCTACATTTCGCATGGATGGCAAGGGTTGCCTGGCTTGTGTCTCTTTTGTGATGGGAATGGATGACCCAACTCACGTTCTCTAAAAACTAGGATTCAGTGGAGGGAGAAATAAAATCAATTTGTCTACTACATTCATGAACCGTCACATGACCAACCAACATGCGTAAGTCTGGGACTCTTATTGTGCTACAATGTGGCCTAGCGAGCATCCGTTACAACCCGACGTCCCATCAGCTGCATCTGATGCTTCTTCCTCCTCCGTCACTCTTGAAACTGTTCTCACCCAGGTCTCTACCCTCAGAACCTCCACTTGTTTAACAACTACAGTTGGGGTGAGTGAAACCCCATCAGTTGTTACGGAAGTGAATATGCCTATGGATTTTGACCAATCTCACAGACTGAGCATACCACATGTTTCACATTCAACCATATCATCTTGCACCTCCCTCTCAGTCCACCAGTTTGTCATGTACAACCTACTCCACCCTCTCTCAGCACACAAGCCAGCCTTTGCTCCCGCAGTTCTGGTCACGAAAAGGATTATTTCCCCCTACACATGCCAAAGCTAAAAGCTTGAACTTCACCATATCGAATCTGTTAGCAACGGAAATGCTGCCTTTTTGCCTGGTGAATACAGAGGGTTTCCAAAAGTTGATGGCCATGGCAGTCCCACATTACCAGTTGCCCAGTCATTACTTCACTAATAAAATGTGCCATGCACTACACAATCACAGACAACATTACTTATTCCTTGGAAACTCTGTGGCTCCCATGGTACACTTCACCACTAACGCTTACATAAGCAAGCATGGCCAGGGGCATTATATCTCACTGACTGAGCACTTTGTTACTTTGGTGGCTGTGGAGGAAGGTGGGGAAGGGGCTGCTTCCCAAGTCTTGAAATCCTCAAGGCTTGCAGGACCAACCTCTGTTTCTTGCTCCACTGCTTCTGTCTCCTCCACCTCCTCTAGGGCCTTCACCTGCACCGTCTACCTCTTTCTTAAAGGGAATCTGTCAACATTTTGACCTTTTTAAACTATTAACATGGGCATATAGGATATAGAACGCTGAAAAACGTCATACCTGTATGTCTCATATCAGATGCCTTGTTGTGAAAAAAATCATCTTTTATCAGTTTATGTAAATGAACTGTTCCAGACAATGGGGCGGATGCTGCCTGCAAGATAACTCTGTATCCAATGCTTATTATAAATAAAAGGAGCGTTACCAGTGTGAGACAAGTCACTGACACAGAACAGGAGAAATTAAATTTTTCTTCTTTCAAATACATTTTTTGCAGCTCCCTAGGCTCTGCTTCATTGCAACAATGTTGCAACATTGTCTTCCTGCAAGCTGAAGCCGAGAGGAACCTGCAGAAGTATTAGTTATAATCGCATACAGCTCAACAATGAGAGCAGATTGGCCATCCCACATCACACTGGTAACACCCCTTTTATTTAAAATAAGCTCTGGAGGCGGAGTTATCTTCCAGGCAGCATCTGCCCCACAGCCTGGAAGAGCACATTTACATAAAGTGATAAAAGATTATACTGATATGAGACATAAAGGTATGGCTTATTCAGCATTCTATAACCTGTATTCCCATATTAACAGTTTAAAAAGGTCAAAATGGTGACAGATTCCCGTTAATGTAACACGCGTTCCAAGAGTGCAGACAGAATCCTCCCAACTTCACACAGCTCAGCCAGCGCTCAACACAATCAGGCAGTGCGGAAATTAATATGCATTGGAGAACGCAAGTCACACAGCTGCAGAGTTGTGGACCGCTATCCAGGCCAAGTTTGATCAATGGCTCTCTCCACTAAACCTGGGGCCAGGGAAGGGCGTATGCTATAATGGTGCACACCTGGTGGTGGCCCTACAACCTGGGCAACATCAGACATGTGCCTTGCATGGCTCACATCCTCAACCTGGTTGTACAACAATTTTTAAGCCACTCCCCCGGCCTGAATGCACTGCTGCAGAAGTATGCTCACTTTTTAAAATGGAAATACCAGGATACATCCTGTGAGTTGCATGGGCCATACCTCACTGCTTTGCAAAGATACTATGGAGAAATGGAGGGGTAATTGATGTCATTTTCCTGCTGTCTGCTTGAAATGCTTTTAAATATCAAGACTATTTTTAAAATAGAAATGCCAGACCACATGCTGTGTGTTGATTGGACCATACTTCCCCTGCTGTGCAAACACACTATGGAAAAATGGGGAGGGGGGTTCAATTGATGCTACTTTCCTGCTGTCTGCCTGAAATGTTATTAATATCAAGACTCCAAGATGAGTCTCCAAGTTGTGTCTTGTCTATATTGGCAGAGGTATGGGAGCACCAGCCCTACACCTGTCTTTCATGCACCTCAGTATTTCTCATGTCAATAATCTAGGAACCTAATGGCTGTGCCAAAACAGTGGGGCTGCACTGTAGAACATATTTTTGCTGTTTTGGAAGCTTTTAGACCCCCCTAAAGATGTTTCCTCTGCCTTGGGTTGGCCTCCCATTGAATGCAATGGGGTTCAAAAACGTTTGATGAACCGTTAGGTGAATTGTTCAGAAAACATCAGGAAGTTCGCCAAAGAACTTCACACGAAACTTTGAAAAGTTCGCTGAACTCTACGTTTGACATCACCTGGTCCCTATATGAATCAACAATGAGTCCTTCACTAAAGATGGTGGCAAATAACCCAAAACATGAAGATATAATAAGTCATTCTTCTGTGCAGAAGCCAACAGGTAAAGCAGACTGGTTGCTATAAAATCAAAGTCTACAGCGGGCTTTACACGCTGCGACATCACTAGCATCAGCTAGCGATGTCGAGCATGATAGCACCCGCCCACGTCGTATGTGCAATATTATGTGATCGCTGCCGTAGCGAACATTATCGCAATGGCAGCGTCACACTCACATACCTGCTCTGCGACGTCGCTCTGGCCTGCGAACCGCCTCCTTTCTAAAGGGGCGGTTCGTGCGGCGTCACAGCGACGTCACATGGCAGGCGTCCAATAGAAGCGGAGGGGCGGAGATGAGCAGTACGTAACATCCCGTCCACCTCCTTCCTTCCGCATTGCCGGTGGAGGCAGGTAAGGAGATGTTCCTCGCTCCTGTGGTGTCACACACAGCGATGTGTGCTGCCATAGGAACGACGAACAACATCGTTAATAAACAGAAAACAATTTTTTGTTTCAGGACGACCTCTCCGCGACAAACTATTTTGGCCGCTTTTGCGATTGTTTTAGGTTGCTCATAAGTGTCACACACTACGATATCGTTAATGAAGCCGGATGTGCGTCACAAACACCGTGACCCCGACGATAATTCATTAACGATATCGTAGCATGGAAAGCCCGCTTACCAGTCCTGACTTTGAGATTTACTGGTAGATAGTGATTTACTCGTTGGCTATTACTGTTGTAAATAGTGAAGGAAGGAATGGGGAATCCCACTACAGTTAATAGCGAGGATTTACTTTGCATGGATGAGAACAATGTTTTATGTTCCCTACTTACGAAAATAAGCAAAACTGAGACCTAAATCCAAGCAATTAATAAAATTTATCATTGTCTGACTTTGGAGATAGGAACATGTTTTAACTAAACTACAAAACAAAATCCAGATTTTCCAAAATAAATTATTTTGGAATGTGTTCCTGTCTAAAACTGGATGTAATAAGCATATAAACAACTAGTGCTATAAGTCAATAAAGTTGCGCTTTCTTAATTAATTCCTACAGTACATAGAAGATAGTAGTCAGTTGACAATATAATTGACTCTCTGCCAGACCCATTTCACAAACAGAGTTAAAATAACCAATCTGCAGCCAGAAAAAAAACTTTCTGCGGCTTGTGTACCTGATCTTCACTGCTTCTGACAATTACCACATCACTGATGGTCTCTACTTATTGATCCCTTGTCGACATATAGGAAATGGTGAGGTGGGTCAAAGCTGTGCACGCCTGTTAATTTTCATTTTAATTTTTTAACAGAAAAATTGCAACATACCGCACCAAAAAGTTTTAACACATCTGTTTATGCTACGGTTTCCTTATTGTCATTGGAATGTGCACATTATAGATTCAGACTGACGGCAGCAAAGGCACAAGACAACACATATGGAAGAAAGAAGGGAACACTGGTTAAACAAGCCAAAATAAGTATTATATCATAGATACCTCTTTAACTATGATCACATCTTTACATAGCTTTAGCATTCTCTTTAACTGCTTCATCAGTTAGTCACCATGAATGACTTTCCAACAACCTTGACAGAGTTGTTATTATTATTTATTATTATTATAGCGATGTTTATTCCAAGGCACTTTACATGTGAAAGGGGTATACATAATAGGGAGAAGTACAATAATCATAAACAATACAAGGCATAGACAGGTACAGGAGGAGAGCGGTCCCTTCCCGAGAGGGCTCACAGTCTACAAGGGATGGGTGAGGATACAGTAGGTGAATCTGGAGCTGGTCGTGCAGCACTATATCAGACTGAGTGTATCAGTAGGTTGTAAAGTTGTCGGAAGAAGTGGGTCTTCAGGTTCCTTTTGAAGCTTGTCAAGGTAGGCGAGAGTCTGATATGTTGTGGTAGAGCATTCCAGAGCATGGGGGAGGCATGGGAGAAATATTGGATGCTATGGAGGGAAGAGGAGATGAGAGGGGAGTAGAGAAGGAGATCTTGTGAAGATCGACGGTTACGTGCAGGTAAGTACTGGGAGACTAGGTCACAGATGTAGGGAGGAGACAGGTTGTGGATTGGTTTGTAGGTCATAGTTGTCGGCTGCTTCGCCATCACTCTAGAGTCCAGCTCATTGCAAACTATGTCATTTGGGTTTAGATTGGGTGGTTGTGAAGGTCATGTCTTCTTCACCAGCTCTCCATCCCTTTCCTCCTTGATCATGTAGCCTTTACATGGCCTAGAGGAGAGGGGCATTTTGAGTCATCGCCTTGTTGCAAAACAAATGATGGTCCCAAGTGCAATCTAGATGGGATGTAGAAACTGTCCACTCACCATATCTCTGTCTCACAAAGACATGGCAGGGTACTTAAAAAAAAAGTATTAATTTATGGGTGTCTAAATTGTCAATCACATTATTTTACTACTTTATTTTTCTTTTTCCACTAAAAAAAAGATTTCAGTTTATTTTTCAATTAAACAGTACAAATTATAGGTCACATTATAGATGAAAAAAGGCTGTGAAATGATTCTTCTTGGCATGATTTTTTTTTCCATGGTAAAATCCTGGCATTTCAACCGTATGTAGACTTTTTATATATCTTCTGTATCTCTTGTTGCACTACATCTACATCTAAGGAGTTTTGGGGATCTTTTTCATATACCAAGAACATAATTCATTTTCAATTGATTCCTTCCTTTTAGCAGCTTTGTATTTCACCACATGCACTCATACACGTGGTCCTATGTGTTGTTCATATTTTTCATTTTTTTTCTGAGCTAAGCAATTTTTGCTTGAAACACACAACCCATTTACAGCTTGCCATGTATTGTTTTCAGGAACAAGTAACCTTGGATCATTTTCTGTGTCAATAAACCAATCAATACGTTACAAGTGCTCAAGCTGCTTAGCCCATTTGTAGAAGTCTATAATCTAGTAGACAAATCACAGTTTAGTCAAGCATGATCAAGTGATTCAGTAAAAGAGTTTTACTGATTCTCACTTTCCCATTTCTGTCCACACACCAGGTGCTGCACGAGGACAGCTGTACAATATTCCGAGATGGTGCGATATATGTACAGTGCATAGAAAGCCAGTTTTGTATACCACGATCCTACTTACAGGCATCCTTTCACAAAAAACACTTTTGCTAACGTACGGAGGCCTAAATTTAAAAAACAAAATTGCGAATCGTTGTCCTTCAACACAAAAAAACAACATAAATGAAAATATAAAATCTAAAAAACATCTTAAGATCAAGATGTTTGAACTTGACCCATGGGTCTTCTGTGACTTCTGTAGTCTTCACCTATTTTCATCCTATGTATTTTTGACAACTTTTTAATACTATTATAGAGGCTTGAAATTATTACTTCAACTTGATTTTTTTTTATCAGCATTGCCTAATCACACTGCATTTACCAAAATAAATTAGCAAAGCCATACAAACAGGGGAAAACTTATAGACTCCATGAAGGTCTTGCTGACCTACACATTATAAATATTTTTCAAAGAAGTGCAAAGTTAACGTTTTCCACTAAAAATACTGTAAATTCTGTAAAATGACTGAAAAATAGTCAAAGCAAGCAAAATGGGAGAAGGAGCAGCAAACTGCCTGCAAACAAATGTGGATAGGGAGTTAAAAAAAAAGACATGGGGCCACCCTAAGTTTTGATAACCGGAGTAGCTAAGACAGACAACTGCGGGCTGCAGCTCTCAGCTGTCTGCTTTACCTTGGCTAATTATCAAAAATAGAAGGGAACCCACACTGTTTTTTTAAATTATTTATTTTAATAATTTAGAAAAAATGGCATGGGGTGCCCTATTTTTGATAACTAGCCAATTTAAAGCAGATAGATAAGGGCTGGAATTATCATGTTGGAGGTACATGATTATTTGGCCATTCCAGCTTAAAAAGTATAGCACGAAGCCACTCCAAAAGAGGCACATCCATTAGATGCGCCAATTCTGGCGCTTGACCTGCCTTGTCCCAATTGACCGGATTAATATCAGCTGTGAATTGACAGCTTGCATCAAATCCAGGGATTAGTCTATCAGACACCCCAATTACTAACCCGGAAAGTGTGGAGTTAAAAAAACACACATACTGGAAAAAAAAATAGTTTACTTGAAAAAAGACAACCCACATTTCCTCGTTCATCAATTTATTATTTAAATATAAATCCTTGAATCCAATGATGTGATATCCCACAATGCCCACCAAATCCTTTGAGAATAAGACTCTATAAGTTACTCCTGTCAGTGGTAGGCATAGAATGAGAAAGTGTGAGTGTGTGTGTGTGTGTGTGTGTGTGTGTGTGTGTGTGTGTATGTGTGTGTGTGTGTGTGTGTGTGTGTGTGTTTTAACTGTACACTTCCGGGTTAGTACTAGGGGTGTCTGATAGACGCCTATTCATTAGTGACATGCGGGCTTGATGCCAGCTGTCAATTCACAGCTGACATCAACCCCAAAACTATTACCCCGACACAGACACAGAACCAGGGAAATAGGGAAGAGCTGGGTAAAGCACCAGAATTGGTGCAAAATTGGTGCAGCTAATGGATGCGCAACTTCTAGGGTAGTTGTGTGCTATTTTAAGGCTGGAAAGGGCCATAACACCATAGACCTTCCCAGTCTGATAATATCACCCCAAGATGTTTGCTTTACCTTCGCTGGTTATCAAAAATAGGGGGAAACCATGCCATTTTTTTAAAAAAATATTATTTAAAGAAATACTTTTCAAAAATGGCATGGGATCGACTAATTTTGTTAGCTAACCAAGGTAAAGCAGACAGCTGAAAGCTGCAGCCCGCATTTGTCTGCTTTACCTGTGCTGGTTATCAAAAATAGGGGGATCCCACATCATTTTTGTTTTTTTTTATTTATTTTGTTCACAGCAGCATGCAGGCATCTTCCCCAAGCTGATAAACTTGTTTATTGCCTGTGGTGCAACAAACTTTAGTATATGAACAGCACCTGAACTCCGAATTTGACCCCGGCCCGTGAAAAGTCAGAGTTTGAGACTGGGACACCAGGTGTCTGGTAGGAATCCCAAAATTTACCATTCTGGTCCACTCATCCATAGTTTTTGCTTCCTTTTTTTTTCCACCACCTTTTGGATGCGGATTATAAATCTGCTTTGCATGCACTACATGTTTAATAAAAAACAGAAACAAGAGAGACCCCAAAAAAAATGTAACAAAATAATTATTATATTTATTGAACATCAAACACAGACAACACAATAATAAAGATACGCGGAGAAAGGATAAAAATGCAAAACAACATGTAGAAAACATTTCTTGTATTGCAGCGATTTTTGACTGGTCTCATTCTTCTGTGGGTGAAAAGCCCTGTCCCAACCGGTCGATTTTGCGCTTTCCGTTTTTTTGTTGCCATTCTTCTTCCGAGAGCCGTAACTTTTTTATTTTTCTGTCAATATAGCCATGTGAGGGCTTGATTTTTTTGTGGAACGAGTTGTACTTTTAAAGGCAACTATAGGTTTTACCAAATAGTGTACTGGAAAATGGCACAAAAATTCTAAATGCAAATTTTTTTTTTAAAAAAAGTGCAATGCATATTGTTTTTGAGATATTTTATTCACTCTGTTCACCTGATGCCTCAGGTCAGTGTGACTTCGTAGACATCAAACATGTATAAGTTTACTTTTATCTAAGGGGTTAAAAAAAAAAAATCCAGAAGTTTTGCGCCATTTTCCGTGACCTACAGCATTCTCATTTTTTGGGATCTGGGGCTCTGAGATGGCTTATTTTTTGAGTCTCGAGCTGATGTTTTTAATTGTACCATTTTTGTGCAGATGTTACATTTTGATCATCTGTTATTGCATTTTGCGCAAAATTTGCCGCAACCAAAAAACCTAATTTTGTCGTTTGGAATTTTTTTTGCCGCTACGCCGTTTACCGACCAGATTCATTGATTTTATATTTTTTTAGGTTGGCTATTTCTGAATGCAGCAATACCAAATGTGTAAAAAAAAACCAAAAAGCCAGCACCAAATGTGCACTTCAGCACTAAACATTCCAAACTGTACTTATTATACAAATTTTTTTGAGATTTTTGGCAAAAAATTGCAATTTCTTGAGCTGCCTCGCCACGTCACGGCAAATCTCATTTGAGGCAGTCCTACACTAAAATATTTTTATAAAATGTGCCATACGGCCTCACTATGAATAGTAGAACTGCGCTTAGCAGCACTCACCTGGTCTATTTCAATCCCGTACCCATGACTGAGTCATGGCTGTAGGCGGGACAGGTCCAAGCAAATGCTGCATGAAGTAAATAGCTTGTGGACAAAGCCTGATGACTTAACCCCTTCACCCCCGGCCACTAAAACACCCTAATGACCGGGCCATTTTTTGCAATTCTGACCAGTGTCACTTTGACAGGTTATAACTCTGGAACGCTTCAACGGATCCTGGCGATTCTGAGATTGTTTTTTCGTGACATATTGTACTTCATGTCAGTGGTAAATTTAGGCCGATATTTTTTGCATTTATTTGTGAAAAATTAGGAAATTTGGCGGAAATTTTGAAAATTTCGCAATTTTCAAACTTTGAAAATTTATGCCCATAAATCTGAGAGATATGTCACACAAAATAGTTACTAAAAAACATTTCCCACTTGTGTACTTTACATCAGCGCAATTTTCGAAACAATTTTTTTTTCCGTTAGGAAGTTAGAAGGGGTCAAAGGTCATCAGCAAATTCTCATTTTTCCAACAAAATTTACAAAATAATTTTTTTTAGGGACCAAATTACATTTGAGGTGACTTTGAGAGGCCTAGGTGACAGAAAATACCCAAAAGTGACCCCATTCTAAAAACTACACCCCTCACACTGCTCAAAACCACATCCAATAAGTTTATTAACCCTTTAGGTGCTTCACAGGAACCAAAGCAATGTGGAAGGAAAAAATGAAAATTTTACTTTTTAACACAAAAATGTTACTTTAGCCATAAAATTTTCATTTTTACAAGGGAGAAAAGAGAAAGTACACAATACAATTTATTGTGCATGTTCTCCTGAGTACGCTGATACCCCATATGTGGTAAAAATCAATTGTTTGGGCGCACGGCAGAGCTCGGAAGGGAAGGAGCGCCATTTGAATTTTTGAACGCAAAATTAGCTGCACTCATTAGCGGACGCCATGTCGGGTTTGAAGACCCCCTGAGGTGCCTAACCAATGGAGCTCCCCCACAAGTGACCCCATTTTGGAAACTAGAGCCCTCAAATAATTTTTCTAGATGTTTGGTGAGCACTTTGAACCCCTGGGGGCTTCACAGAAGTTTATAGTGTTGAGCCGTGAAAAGAAAAAAAATTTTTTTTTACCACAAAACGGTTGCTTCAACTAGGTAGCTTTTTTTTCACAAGGGTAACAGGAAAAAATGCACCATAAAATGTATTGTGCATTTTCTCCTGAGTATGCAGATACTTCATATGTGGTGGAAATCAAATGTGTGGACACACAGCAGTGCTCGGAAGGCAAGGAGCGCCATTTGAATTTTTGAGTGCAAAATTAGCTGCACTCATTAGCGGACGCCATGTGGGGTATGAAGACCCCCTGAGGTGCCTAAACAATGGAGCTCCCCCACAAGTAACACCATTTTGGAAACTAGAGCCCTCAAATAATTTTTCTAGATGTTTGGTGAGCACTTTGAACACCTGGGGGCTTCACAGAAGTTTATAGCGTTGAGCCGTGAAAAGAAAAATTATTTTTTTTACCACAAAACGGTTGCTTCAACTAGGTAGCTTTTTTTTCACAAGGCTATCAGGAAAAAATGCACCATAAAATGTATTGTGCATTTTCTCCTGAGTACGCAGATACCTCATATGTGGTGGAAAGTAATTGTTTGGGCGCATGGCGGGGCTCAGAAGAGAAGGAGCGCCATTTGACAGCAAAATTGGTTGGAATCATTAGCGGACGCCATGTCACGTTTGGAGACTCCCTATGGTGCCTAAACAGTGGAGCTCCCCCACAAGTGACACCATTTTGGAAACTAGAGCCGTCAAATAATTTTTCTAGATGTTTGGTGAGCACTTTGAACACCTGGGGGCTTCACAGAAGTTTATAGCGTTGAGCCGTGAAAAGAAAAAAAAAATTTTTTACCACAAAACGGTTGCTTCAACTAGGTAGCTTTTTTTTCACAAGGCTATCAGGAAAAAATGCACCATAAAATGTATTGTGCATTTTCTCCTGAGTACGCAGATACCTCATATGTGGTGGAAATAATTGTTTGAGCACATGGCGGGGCTTAGAAGAGAAGGAGCGCCATTTGACTTTTCAAACGCACAGACGCAGTGCACTGATCGGCCGCTGCAGGACGCACGGTCGGATGCGATAAAAAAAAGCGTCGGGGATACGTAAAAAAAAAAGTCACGCCAAAAATTGACCATGGATGCAGATACGTTATGTGCATCCCTGATCAGCGCTTGGTGGGATGCACGGACGGATGCGATACAAAAAGCGTCGCAAATACGGAAAAAAGTCACGCCAAAAATTGAGCAGGGATGCCGATCAGTTATCTGCATCCCTAATCAGCGCTCGGCGGGACGCACGGACGGATGTGATACAAAAAGCGTCGTGAATACGGAAAAAAGTCACGCCAAAAACTGACCACGGATGCAGATCCGTTATCTGCATCCCTGATCAGCGCTCGGCGGGACGCACGGACGGATGCGATACAAAAAGCGTCGTGAATACGGAAAAAAGTCACGCCAAAAATTGACCACGGATGCAGATCCGTTATCTGCATCCCTGATCAGCGCTCGGCGGGACGCACGGACGGATGCGATACAAAAAGCGTCGTGAATACGGAAAAAAGTCACGCCAAAAATTGACCATGGATGCCGATCCGTTATGTGCATCCCTGATCAGCGCTTGGCGGGACGCACGGACGGATGCGATACAAAAAGCGTCGGGGATACGGAAAAAAAAGTCACGCCAAAAATTGAGCAGGGATGCCGATCCGTTATCTGCATCCCTGATCAGCGGTTGGCGGGACGCATGGACGGATGAGGTGTAAAAATGGACAGGGCATACGGAAAAAAAAAAAAAGTTATACTCACAGTACCCAGAGGACTAGCAGGAGGATCACTGACCAGAAGAGCCGCAGAGGAACAGATGGCAGAGAGATGGACAGCTTTACAGGAGCAGCAGGCAGATCAGCAGAATGCCCAGGAAGGACCCAGCGATGGACGCAGATGTGATCAGGCCGGTGAAGACAGGTAAGAGGACGTCGGGGGAGAGCAGAGGGGGAGAGGGGGGGTTGAGAGCAGAGGGGGGGGGAGCAGAGGGGGAGGGGGTAGAGCAGAGGGGGAGACCGGAGAGGGAGCTGCAGAAGCAGAACAGAGATAATGGGGGAGGCAGTCAGATCGCGGGGGGAGCAGATCGGGATGTCGGGGGGGGGGGGTTGGGGGGAGCAGATCGCGGGGGGGGCACGGCAGGGGCTATCACGGCAGCGCGCAGGGGCACCACGGGAGCGCGCAGGGGCACCACGGGAGCGCGCACGGGCTGGCTGCAAAGTGAGCACAGTACTCACGTGCAGCAGCTATGGCGGCGGCGGCAGCAGCAGCGGTGGCGTGGTACCACAAGTACCAGCCACTGCATGCTGCAGACATGTTGGGGGAGGGCTCGCAGGCCAGCACAGGCCTGGGGAGGGCGGCTACCGGCAGATCAGACCGCCCCACTGCACACTGATTGGAGCGATTGCGCGTCATAGCACGATCGCTCCAATCAGTGCTGCAGGGGCTGGGGGCGACATGTTTGAGGTCCACCTATGATATGCTGCAGCAGCTGCGGCATCTCATAGCTGGATCTCACAGGATCGCACTAATTCGGGCATTATTTTTGCTGAAATTAGTGCGATCGATGTGGTTGGCGGTTCAGATTTGAACAGCCAATCACATCGATCGTTGATAGGGGGTGGCGATGCCGCCCCCCCTGGGGTCAAGCAAAGGTCCCCTGCTGTAAGAAACAGCAGGGGACATCATTTGAAAGCCGTTGCTATGGCCACGGCAATCAAATGAAGTTTAGGCAGTAAAATTACGTCCCTGGTCGTTAAGTCACGTTAAAATAGGACGTAATTTTACTGCCCGCGGTCGTGAAGGGGTTAATGTGAACAGTCACCAACCGCCAAAATCTAGAAAGATGGAATACATCTCAAATTGGGGTGCATAGGTGCATAGCAAGGTGGAGGTCAACCACCGACCAATTCAATGAAGAAAAAACAAAAAGCCAGCACCAAATGTGCACTTCAGCACTAAACATTCCAAACTGTACTTATCATAAAAAAAAATTTGAGATTTTTGGCAAAAAATTGCAATTTCTTGAGCTGCCTCGCCACGTCACGGCAAATCTCATTTGAGGCAGTCCTACACTAAAATATTTTTATAAAATGGGCCATACGGCCTCACTATGAATCCACTCCAAGCAAATGCTGCATGAAGTAAATAGCCTGTGGACAAAGCCTGATGACTTAATGTGAACAGTCACCAACCGCCAAAATCTAGACAGATGGAATACATCCCAAATTGGGGTGCATAGCAAATACCAAATGTGTGTATATTTTTTATTTTTTTAACCCTTTAAATTTCAATGTGGCAAATGGGGGGGGTTATTTGAACTTTTAGGGGTTTTTTTTGTTTTGTTTTTTTTTTCCAAACTTTTTTCTTTTTTTTATATTTTACTGGTACCCTTAGAGGACTATAAGGATCAGTAGTCTGATCGCTTTTCCATATCTGCTACACAGCTGTGAACACCAGATATGCTCATCTCCTGTCTCACACAGCTCTGGGCCAGGGGAAACAGGAAGCGAGCCATGTGAGCTCCAGGAGTCTTCACATGACCCTGTGTCAGGCGGGGAGTAAACTTTAAATGCTACCGCGATTATAATAGCGCTGTCACATTTTGACAGCCCAATTTAAAAGGTTAACAAGTATGGGTAGATTGCGGATCTGCTCGTGCCTGATTTGTACAACTAACATGTGTGCCTATCAGCTGACATGTGCGTGGATCCCTCCCGCTGCCTGCGGCAGCCGGGTGGGATTAGCACAATGACCGCTGGAGAGTAATTTTACTGCCTGCGGTCGTTAAAGGGTTAAAGAACACTCAGAGAACTGATGTTCTGCAAGCTTCAAAAATACTGTAGTTCTCAAATTTAATCAGGAAAAAAAACAGCTGCGTGAGATTTCTGAAATCACATAGCTTTTGCTGGTACTGTAAAAAGCAACTTTTATGCTATGTTCACACACTGTATCTTTTACTGCGATTTTGGTGCATTTTTAGGTGAAAAAGATGCACCCAAATGCGTGCATTTCCTTCCCCCAACAAAGTCTATGAGATTTCTATTCTGCTGTCTGCACAGTTTATCATTTTTATGGCTGCGTTTTTGAAGATGCAGCATATCAATTCTTTTTGTGTTTTTGAGCTCTTCCAGTCCATAGATTTTACTTAAAAATGCATTGGGCAAAATAAGGTAAAAATGCGTCAAATACGCATGTGTTTTTTATGTGTTTTTGCTGCTGGTGCGATTGTGGGGCCAAAAATACTGCATCTTTGTGGTTAAGAAAAGATTGAGTGTGTGAACATAGCCTAAAGGTCGCTTTACATGCTGCGACATCGCTAACGATATATCGTCGGGGTCACGATGCTAGTGATGCACATCCGGCGTCGTTACCGACGTTGCAGCGTGTGACACCAAGGAGCGACAATCAACGAGCGCAAAAACATGAAAAATCGTTGCTCGTTGACACGTTGCTCCTTTTCAAAATATCGTTGCTGCTGCAGGTACGATGTTGTTCCTCGTTCCTACGGCAGCACACATCGCTATGTGTGACACCGCAGGAACAATGAACATCTCCTTACCTGCGTCCACCAGCAATGAGGAAGGAAGGAGGTGGGCAGCATGTTCCAGCCACTCATCTCCGCCCCTCCTCTGCTATTGGACGGCTGCCGTGTGACGTTGCTGTGACGCCACACGAACCACCCCCTTAGAAAGGAGGCGGATCGCCGGCCAGAGAGACGTCGCAGGGAAGGTAAGTCCGTGTGACGGGTGTAAGCAATGTTGTGTGCCACGGGCAGCGATTTGCCCATGACGCACAACCGACGGGGGTGGGTACGTTCGCTAGCGATATCTGTACTGATAGCGCTGCATGTAAAGTACCCTTTACTTTGCATTCAAAAAGGCTGTAAAAAAAAACTGCTGCAAGTGAATGTAGCCTTATACTGCAAAGTAGGAAAAATACATAAACTTAAACTAGCAACATGCAGAATGTAAGAAGAAAAATTCAACAGAAAGTTCTGAAATAGTTCTATATGTACCGTAATGAATATACAAAGTACATGGCCAGATTTATTGTCATGTTTTATGTACTGCTCTGTATTTGAAATTTCAATAGACTTTTTAATACTCTGTATGAACATACATATTGTAGGATACTTGATTACAGGCTGAAGTAATTAGGGTTATTAACTTGCCTATACCATACATGCTTTTTCACATCTTTGACTTTATATCAGTCAAGCTATGAAAAGTGTCTGTGACAAAGACCATGCAAGCATTTCCAGCAGTGAAGCGAGTTAAACAGCAGCAGGCATAAAACTATTAAGCATTTAGAAATTCAATCCACATATGAGTTGAAATGATCTTGGGAATGCAGTCTTTAAGATTATGCTACAATATCTAAAATATTTTCATTACCTAAGAATGAGCAGCGGAATATCCGGCATTATGAAAAATGTCTCAGCACATAGTAGCAGGAGGTCTGGATAGGCTGTGCCAAGGGATTAAAAAACAATGACAGAGAATAAGAACATCAGGCGAGCAAAGCGAACTTTACAAAAAGGCAAAAACATTGCTCGGAGAATGACATTTTAGAGATTACAATTTGTATTTTCAGACACATGGCATTATCCTGTGTGAGGTTACAGAATATAATGCTATTATAGTAAGTAGGAAGTCTAAAGCTATGGACACTGACATTTTCATTAAATGAAAAAAAGATGCAAATATGCAAACTCTTACTACCCACTCTCTGCTTCCCAAAATTGGTGGACTAGTTTTATTTTTTACAAGTTTTCAAAAGAACATGCTAAAGCCAAAGTACAATCATTGTCTTATGACTCTCTATGATACCATTAGAGGAAGTCATCTAGATATCATTATCTTATAATACCAAGAGGATCAATGGGCCAATTCTCATAAATGAAGAAAAGCAAAGTACTGGAATAAATAACTTTTTTTTACAGCCTTTGGGCTTGATCTTGAGCCTAGGCGACTTGATGGATGAATGATCAATCTTGTGGAAGCCTAGATAGGTCAACCAGGGTCTTCTCCACCATTGTCTAGATTATATCAAGCCATCAGGTTGCTGGTCTTCCTCTTCGCCTTGCTTCTGCCATTCTTCCAACCATTTTGTCCCTCTCCAGTGATTGCTTTCTGCAGATGATCTGTCCAAATGTAACTTACTTTGGGTGACATATCTGGCTTGATTGGTTTCAAAATTGATATGTTTGTTCTTCTTGCCATCCATGGTATTGGTAACATCCTTCTCCAGCACTACATTTCAAAGGCGTTGATTCTTCTTCTGTCTTGCTTCTTTATTGTCCAGGTTTCACATCCGTATGTTAGTACAGAAAAGACCAGACTATGTACAAGCCAAGTCTTCATCCCCAGTGAAATGTTCCTTGATTGAAGACCTTGTCCAGTGACTTCATTGTTGATTTGCCCATAGCTATTGTACTATGGGCTTCTGATATCGTTGCTGCATCTTGAGTGATCATTGATCTGAGCAGGGTGAACTACTTTACAATTCCAGTTTGTCACCATCCATCTCAAATATGTCCAGGTCAGACCTGACTGTATACAAAGCTCATATTCTGAAAAAACTATAGTCTTTTTTTTAAAGTCTAGTAAGTTGTTATAATTATTTACTCATCTTACTATCAAAGGTGTCTAACTTACTGTGTATAATAGAACCTCTGGAAACACAATGATATTGAAGTTTGCTAATTTAGGATGCAAGAACACCAAAAATCAGCCTAGGTATAGTATGAATAAACTGGGGATTATATATAGTAAGGTAGTCTCCAGACATAAGGAAAAAATACCACCACCCAATTTTCCATACATAAAGATGGATACTCTGATCTGTATCAATACAGGCAACCAATTCACAAAAAGATCAGATAGCAAGATTTCATGTAAAAAATCACTTTATTTGTCAAAAAAGGGGTAAAAATGAACAAATGGAGTATAATAGCAGAGAGGATACACATGATAGGCATACCAAACCAGCTGGGAGCAAACAAGCGTGCAATAAAGGAGAACCATAGAAGAGCCTTGTAAGAAAGTATATGGGACGCCAGGCAGACACAGGGGATACACCCAGGTACAATCCCAGATTAACAAAGTACAAAAGGCATCATATCAGTGGCAACCAGTTGTAGAACAATAAGCACACATACTCACAGCAGGTAATGGCGCCAGGTCCCATCCGACGCGCGTTTCAGCGTCAGCCTTCGTCAGCCACGCCCCCTCCTCCCTGACGAAGGCTGACGCTGAAACGCGCGTCGGATGGGACCTGGCGCCATTACCTGCTGTGAGTATGTGTGCTTATTGTTCTACAACTGGTTGCCACTGATATGATGCCTTTTGTACTTTGTTAATCTGGGATTGTACCTGGGTGTATCCCCTGTGTCTGCCTGGCGTCCCATATACTTTCTTACAAGGCTCTTCTATGGTTCTCCTTTATTGCACGCTTGTTTGCTCCCAGCTGGTTTGGTATGCCTATCATGTGTATCCTCTCTGCTATTATACTCCATTTGTTCATTTTTACCCCTTTTTTGACAAATAAAGTGATTTTTTACATGAAATCTTGCTATCTGACCTAATTTAGGATGCAGTAAATAAGTTAGATCTGTCCCTAGCTTTGATGCTTTAATGGATATATGGGAACCTGTGCAGGATTGACACAAGGTTGTGGTCCTGGGGAAAGTCTGTCATTGTTGGCAGATGCATGATCAGATGTAGATATTAGTCAGAATATAACGATATGGGGAGCAGACAGGAGACAAATGTTGGAAAAAAAAAGCATTGTTGGGATCAGGAGTAAGAAGGAGGTTCATGTGCAGGAAGAAGGTCAGGAATTTAAGGGGTTGACTGGACATAAAATATTGATGACCTCCCATTAGGATAGGTTATCAATACCAAATTGGTGGTGGTTCGATACTCGGCACCACCACTGCTCATGTGTTATTAGACCCGGTGTTGGTCAGATGCAAACTATAAAAAAAACTGTACTGCATAGTTGTGATCAATGTGAAGCCAATGCATCCTAGAACTGCAGATCAACTCTACTTCATTGGATTAGGAGCCAAACTGAAGTAGTGGGCACTGGCTGTTACATATTGAACTAATAAGCTTCATGCAGTGTTTACATCTAGCCAGAACATCTCATCTCAAGGTCTGCAACAAATTATTGGTAGTGCGGCGTGTCGGACACACACCAACCTGATACTGGATAGTTCATCAATATGTTATGCCTGAATAATCCCTTTAAACTAGTTCAGACATATGAGTAAAACATCAACCCTTTTGGCAGGTTTTGGGTGTTAAATATTCAAGCAAAGCAAGTCAAAGAAAATAGTTGGATAAAATGTCCCACCTGGGTGATATCATAAAAATACATCAGCAATGCAAGGGGTCAACTAGCACAGAAACAAAAGAAAGGAAGCGGAGTGAGCCGTGTGCCTGGTAAGGCACCACTGAAATGTCTCTACCTAAGGATCTTCTTTTCACATTATTTCTAAAGACCACTTTACACGCTGAGATCTCACTAGCGAGATTGCTAGCGAGCGTACCCGCCCCCGTCGGTTGTGTGTCACGGGAAAATCGCTGCCCGTGGCGCACAACATTGCTCGGACCCGTCACACTACTTACCTGCCTAGTGACGTCGCTGACTGGCGAACCGCCTCCTTTCTAGAGGGGGGCGGTTCATTCGGCGTCACAATGACATCACTAAGCGGCTGCCCAATAGAAGCGGAGGGGCGGAGATGAGCGGGACAACCATCACGCCCACCTCCTTCCTTCCTCATTGTGGGCGGCTGCAGGTAAGGAGATGTTTCTCGTTCCTGCAGTGTCACACATAGCGATGTGTGCTGCAGCAGGAACGACGAACAACATCGTACCTGCAGCAGCAACGATATTTGGGAAATGGACAGTGTGTCAACGATCAACGATAAGGTGAGTATTTTTGATTGTTAGCGGCCGCTCATACGTGTCACACGCAATGACGTCGCTAACGAGAACGGATGTGCGTCACTAATTCCGTGACCCCTATCTAATCACTAATGCGATGTCGTTGCGTGTAAAGTGGCCTTTACTCCAATTTTTATTTCTCAATTTTATCTTTACATTTCTAGATTTCCGGGATTTTTTTATCAGTAAGATAAGCAAAAAATTGAACATTTGCATTGATTCAGCAACTTCCAGTGTCAATTTCCTAGCAAACAAACAACTTTGCTATTCACAACACAAATCTGTATGCTCCCCAAAGAAATCATCGGGGTCTGAAAACATGACTCTGTAATTATATTGATTTCCTTGTATACTGAATAAATATGTAAAAGCAACATTTTTATTTTTGCTCCCATTTTACGAGCTCAACTCAAAGATCTAAGACTTCTTCTATGGGCACAAAAGGCCCTTTTCTCTCAAATATTGTTCACAAATTTGTCTAAATCTGTGTTAGTGACACTTCTCCTTTTCTAAGATAATCCACCTACCTCACAGGTGAGGCATACCAAAATACTGATTGGACAGTATGATTATTGCACAGGTGTGCCTTAAGTCTGCTTTACACGCAGCAACATCGCTAGCGATGTCGCTCGTGAAAGCACCCGCCCCCGTCGTTTGTGCATCAAGGGTAAATCACTGCCTGTGGCGCACAATATTGCTAGGACGCGTAACACACATTTACCTTCCTAGCGATGTCGCTGTGGACCGGGAACAACCTCTTTTTTAAGAGGGAGGTTCGTGCGCCATCACAGCGATGTCTCATAGTGGCCCGCCAATAGAAGCAGAGGAGCGGAGACCAGCCGCATTAACGACACGCCCACCTCGTTGCCAGAGGACGCAGGAACGCTGCTGTTTGTCGTTCCCGGGGTGTCACACATAGCGATGTGTGCTGCCTCAGGAACAACAAACAACCTGCGTCCAGCACCAGCAACGATTTTTTGAAAATGAACGTGTCAACGATCAACGATTAGGTATTTTTGATCGTTAACACTCGCTCATAGGTGTCACACGTAATGACGTCGCTAACGACGCCGTATGTGCGTTAAGAATTCCGTGACCCCGACGACATATCGTTAGAGATATCATTGCGTGTAAAGCCCCCTTTAGACTGGCCAAAATACAAGGTCACTCTAAAATGTGCAGTTTTATTACACAGCACAATGACACAGTTGTTGCACATTTGAAAGCACATGCACTTGACATGCTGACTGAAGGAATGTCCACCAGAGCTGTTGCTATTAATTGAATGTTAATTTCTCTACCATAAGCCGTCTTAAAAGGCGTTTCTAAGAATTTGGCAGTACATCCAACTGGCCTCTCAACTACAGACCACGTGTAACCACACCAGCCGAGGACCTCACTACCCAGCATCTTCACCTCCAACACCATCTAAGGCCAGTCACCCAGACAGTTGCTGCAACAATTGGTGCATAAGTAAAGAATTTCTGCTCAAACTGTCAGAAACCATATCAGGGAAACTCATCTTCTGCTCGTCGTCCTTATCGGGGTATCTATTTGACTGCAGTTCGTGATTGTAACTGAATTGAGTAGGAAAATGCTCACATTCAATGACAGCTGGTAAGTTGGTGAGGTTTTCTTTTCAAGGATGAATCCCGGTTTTCACTGTAGAGGGCAGATAGACTGTGTGTTTGGCATCATGTGGGGGGAGTAGTTTGCTGATGTCAACTTTGTGAATCGAGAGGTGCATGGTGGCGGTGGGGTTTTGATATGGGCAGGTGTGTGTTATGGACAATGAGCACAGGTGAATTTTTTTTATGTCATTTTGAAAGCACAGAGACAGTGTGACGAGACCCTGAGGCCCATTGTTGTGCAATTCATACACAACCATCACCTCATATTGCAGCTGATAATGCACGGCCCTTTGCTGCAACAATCTGTACACAATTCCTGGAAGCTGAAAACATCTCAGTTCTTGCATGGCCGCATACTCTCCGGACATGTCATACATTGAGCATGTTTGAGATGCTCTTGATCGACGTATACAACAGCGTGTTCAAGTTCCTGCCAATACCCAGCAACTTTGCAGCCACTGAAAAGGAGTGGACTAACAATCCACAAGCCACAAACAACAACCGGATCAACTTTATGCTAAGGGAATATGTTCCACTGTGTGAGGCAAATGGTAGTCACACCAGATACTGACTGGATTTCTGACTTCCCACCAGGATTCTACCAATACTGTAAAACTGCACATTTTACAGTGACCTTTTATTGAGGCCAGCATAAGGCACACCTGTGCAATAATTATGTCTAATCAGCATGTTGATATGCCACACCTGTGAGGTGGGTGGATTATCTCCGCAAAGGAGAAATCTCACTAAGGCTATGTTCACATGTCCAGTAATCATCCATTAGAATGGATCTGTAGTGCTCCTGAAAACCTCAGGGCACTACAGGGAACTGCATCCTCTTGGGGATGCAGGACCTACCTCCTGGGACCTGGAGTACCAGTGCCGATTCCACCAACACATCTAAAATCCTGGTTCTCCTCTCCACACTGGGCATAAAGGGTTAATCATGTAAGGGGATGGTTACCATGGGAACAGGTCCATGGTTATAGCCAACTGAATAGGATAACTGAAGTGAGCACTAATATATATATTCTGAGTGCAAGCCAAAAAAATACATACTATATAATGTATATATATCATGGTTATAGCCAGTGTGGTGGGAGGGGTCAGTCAGTTGGTAGAGAGTAGAGAGTGGAGTAGCACATAGGAGAGGTGTGCGGACGTGCCTGAGCTGGGCCCATGTAATGGTGACCCCGTGGGCACAGGAGAGAGGTCGCCAGGATGGGTACCGAGATACCGCTGGAACTGGAGCACACACGGGGCACAGGGTCCAAGGTCAAATGTCAAGTTTCAAACGGTTTGACAAATACCTGCATGGTGAGGACACCTTCATGGACTTCATCGAACCAAATAATCTTGGGCATCAGCAGTAAACTAGGATCGGGGTTCGGACACTTACCTCCCCACAGGGTCCACACTGCCCACCCTACGGAGGAGACTGTACCCCTAAAGGGACAGTCGGGGTTCCCAAACGCTCCATGCTACGGGGACTCAATCTACAGAGAGTGCCGGGGATATAGCAACCTGGGTCACTACATTGGCACTGATGCTCCTGGGACCTGAGCCAGCAGGCCGAGGGTCCATGTGAGTAGAGACTGTTAAAGTTAACCCGTTGTGGTCTCCATCATTATACACCGTACATCTCCTAGGCACAGCCCTACCTGCGGAGGGCCTACCACCATAGCTGCCACTATCACCATCTCAGGGAGTACCTACGTTGAGCAGCGGCAGTTCTCCATTCTTAACCACACCCCGCAGGTGGCATCACGAACATTAACTCTATTATCCCCTGTAAATACCCCCTTTTATTAAGCGTCCCCAGGGCACGGGACCGGACAACGTCCACCAGAGTGACATTCCCGTTTGTAACCGCCCGGGACCGAGTACTCCTTCCCTGGGCGACACAGATCCAGCAGCAATCCATTGTGCATACAACCTTATTGTCAATTTTGAAAAAATTGATTTTTGCAGAATCCATTTTTTAACATGGGAGTCTATGGAAAACGAATCTGCTAACTGATTGCTTTTATCTTTCCTTTACAACTGATCAAATGAGCAAAAATTGATCCTTTACAAATTAAAGAAAAAGTGATGGCTAAATCAGTTCAATGATCCATTTTCCATAGATTTCCATGTTAAAAAAATGGATCCTGCAAAAATCAATTTTTTCAAAACTGAAAATAAGGTTGTATGCACAACTTTTTTGCCAATAGATTGCTGCTGGATCCATTCTAATGGATGATTACTGGATATGCTAACTTAGCCTTACACTGATTTAGACACATTTGTGAACACTATTTGAAAGAAAAAGGCCTTTTTTGTACAAAGAAAAAGTCTTACATCTTAGGGTTCAGCTCATGAAAAATGGGAGCAAAAACAAAAAGTATAGTGTTCATATTTTTTTCAGTGTAGTTAGCACAGGTAATAATAACCCTATAGAAGACATATCATTGGTGCAACACATGCTGTCACAAGATGGCCCAAATGGTATGAGGGCCCATTTATACCTCCAAAGCAGTTGAAATTTTGGATGATGAGTAGCCATTGGACTGAAAAAAGACCATGTATTGTTCTTGCACAGAGGCCCATCTATCCCTGTGTCCACTATTGTGCTCTCCCCATGTTTGCTTGGGATTCCTCTGCGTGCTCCAGTTGCCTTCCAAAATCTGAAGACATATTAAAAAGAAATTTAAAAAATGAGATTGACTGGGGCACTATACAGTGTGTCCACCCATATCCTGTCCACCGCCATTAACTTGAGAACGGCGGCAGCTATAGGCATAGAAGTAGTGTTTAGGTATAGTAAAGTATCCATGTGCTACGCAATGAAACTACCTATAGCACCACCTGTTGGAAAACAACGGAGTTAGCATTTTTATCTCGAAAACGGAACAAAATAGACAAAAAATGTGAATTACAAAGTTGTAGAGAACCATCAATTCAATATGAATCGACACCTTGCATACAGAAATGCTATGATTAGAACGTATAAAACTCACAAGGCTGCGGACGTGAAGCGATACCTCATGGAGACCTTCCTACAAGTCACTGGGTATGGTGGCTGTGTGGAGTGGCCTCCACGCTCACCTGACCTGACCCCATTAGACTTCTTTCTGTGAGGTCACATCAAACAGCAGGTTTATGTGACCCCTCCAACAACATTGCAGGACCTATGACGACGTATCACAGATGCTTGTGCAAATGTATCACCTAACATATTGCACAACGTGCAGCAAGATACAGTATGCTGTGTAGAGGCCAGATGTGCATTGCAGCTGACGGTGGTCACTTTGAGCATCAAAGTTAAATGAGCACCATATGCGTGACCAGAATTCAATGTTTTGGGGGGGGGTCATGGGTTTCACATCATAGCATTTCTGTATGCAAGGTGTCGATTCGTATTCAATTGATGATGCCCTTCAATTTTTTTTATTCACTTTTACTCCTCTATCTCGTTCCGTTTTTGATATAAAAATGCTAACTCTGTTGTTGGTTTCATTGCATAGCGCATGGCTACTTTACTATACCTAGACACCACTTCTATGCCTATAGCTGCCGCCGTTCTCAAGTCAATGGCGGTGGACAGGATATGAGTGGACACACTGTATAAGCAAGCAGAAACCCCCCCAAAAAACGTACAGCAAAACTATCTCACAAAGAAAAGGCTGCATACAGCTGGTCTGCAGGTATGTTTTACCAAAACTGTATGATGTTAAACTCATATGTTGAGTTTTTTCCAGGGTTGGGTGTGCACTACTACTATACAAATGACTGTAAAACATGAAATAAACAAATTGTAAATTAGAAATACTGTTAAAAGGGTTTTCCCCTCTAGAATGTTCTGATAACTGTACTAATTATTTAAACAAGACGTGTAGAGGAATATCCATGGACGCCGAATTCAGATTGTTTCAGTTAAACTTGTTTTGACGACGACCCGAGACCAACAACTTGATTTTGTTTACAATAAAAACCTTTTTATAGCAAGTTTCTTAATTGTTCTCAGGAATGATTACATCTGTCTTACCTTAGGTAACATAAACATCTCACAAAATGTGAATGTGATTGTAGTGTTTTGTTTTTATTTTCCTTTCCTACAGACAATTTATGGAGTAAGTGGTGCTCTTCCCGTAATAGATTCATTCTGTTCTGAATGGATTACTTTTAGGGTGGGATCCCATAGTGCGGCACCTCCATACTTACAAAATCAACTACTAATTAGTATTCAACTTGCAAAACTATTATAACGCCCCAAAAAGTGTTAAAGGGAATGTGTCATCAAAAAACAACTTACTGTTTAAATTAGGCTTTTATGTAAAATAAATGTAACATATTTTGATTAAAAAAATATAAAATAATATTTTTTTTTCAAATCATGATCTGTATAGATAAATAATTGCAGTTTTCACACTGGCCATTTATGTTAGTTTAGACTCCTACTTCCTATTCTTTCAGGAAATTCACATGTACAATATATTAGCAGAAAAAGACTGAATCAGACCCTATCTTTTAGTTTGAAACATTTAATAAGCATGTGCAAAAGTCATTGTGAAGGGAGGAGGATCAGGAGAAACTAGAACATCACTTAGTCACTGTAACCCTGCCTGTAATGATAATGAAACTTCTGAAATGTCTTGTGTAAAGAACACAAAGTGGGTGTCTCAAAAAGCCCCTGTGGCCAATGTGAAAATTGCAATACTTCTATATATTCTTTAGTGCTTAAAGGGAACCTGTCAGATCCAATATGTCCCCAGAACCAAGAGTAGTTCTGGTGCATATTGCTAATCCCTGCCTAATCGTCCCTGTATACACTATAATAGATAAAGAGATCTTTAGAAAAAGTATTTCTAAAGATCTTTTACCGTATGCTGATGAACAAGGGGACTAGTCCCCTGGGCGTTAGCGCCTCATTAGCATGTTAGAATGTCCCTATGGGCGTGCTAACATGCTAATTAATACGCAGTGTCAGAGAATGATCTCACTCAACTCTCCGCTGCCATCGCATCCGACAGGCAATTTTGGCTCAGTGCGCATGACCCCGGAGTTTGGGTTATGCGCACTATAAGGCTGGGTGTACGCTTCCTGGCTTCAAGCTGAAGTAGTGCGCATGTTACAAACTCCGGGGTCATGTACACTGAGCCGAAATCCAGCGTCAGACGTGATGGCGGCGGAGAGGTTAGTGAGATCATCTTCTGACGCGGCTTATTCATTAGCATGTTACCACCCCCCAGGGGCGTACTAACATGCTAATGGGGGTGACTGGCAAGGGAAACTAACGTCCTTGGGACTAGGCCCTCGCTCATTAGCATACGGTAAAAGATCTTTAGAAATACTTTTTCTATAGATCTCTTTATCTATGCTAGTGTATACAGGGACAGTTAGGCAGGGATTAGCAAAATGCACCCAGAACTGCTCGTGGTACTGGTTGCATATTGGACCTGACAGGTTCCCTTTAAAATATGGTACTACTTTATATTTACTGCATGACCGGTTTCACCTCTGTCCACCCTTCTTCTGCCCAGTTCTTAATTTTTGTCATCCTGTGTTTTTAACTATTCAATACTGTTTCAATAAAGGTGTTTATTTGGTCTAATATGGAGTTTGTACTGAACCCAGTAATCAGTATTTTCTGACCCTGCGTTCACCTCTCAGTATGGCTATAATGGCGAATTTATTCATATGTGATTTGAAAAAGTAAAAAACATTGCAAAATTAAAAAGAAAACAAAAAAACATTCAACTTAAAATATTTTTTTTAAACAATATTCCATATTCTGAGGATGTGCAGTACTGGTTAAAAGTTTGGACTAATCTGTTCATAAAATGGTTTTCCTTGTTCTTATTGAAATGTGAACATTGCAGATTCAGACTAAAGTCAGACAAATCTCAAATGTACACATATGGAAATAAGAAGTAGAGACACACAGGTGAAACAAACCATAATATGTAAAAAACCTTAGATTCCTCTAAGTACCCCACTATTACTCTGATGACAGCTTTACACACTCATGGCATTCTCTTTAGCAGATATATCAGATAATCACCAGGAATGGTTTCCAACAGTCTTGAAGGAGTTCCCAGAGGTTCTGAGCACTTGTTGGCTGCTTTGTCTTCACTCTGTGCTCTAACTCATCACTAACCACCTCAATTGATTTCTGGTCCTGTGGTTGTGTAGACCGTATTCTGGTTTGTTTCTTTACTCCTTGTTCCCATATGTGTTCCTTTGTGGTTTTGATGCTTTCAGTCTGAATCTACCATATGCGCATTGCAAAAAGAAAAAAAAAACTATTGCATGAACAGGTGTGTAAAAATTTTGACAGTCACAGTATTCCCTGAATGCCAATTTCCATTCATTTTTTACATTTACCATATTTGTCGTTTTATAAGATGCACCCCAAATTTAGAAATAAAAAAGGTAAAAAAAATGGTGTCCGTCTTAGGCTGTGTTTTTTGTCTCATTTTTACGCATTTTTCGGGTGCGTTTTTGCTCTAAAAACTGCATGAATTTTCTTCCCCAGCAAAGTCTATGAGATTTCATTTTTGCTGTCCAAACAGTGCAGTTTTTTTAGCTGCATTTTTGTGGTGACCACAAAGATGCAGCATGTCAATTCTTTTTGTGTTTTCCCTGCGTTTTTCACCCATTGAATTGAATGGACAAAAACGCAACAAAAAACGCAGCAAAAAACACATCAATACGCGGTGGGTGCGTTTTTGTACCAGAAACGCTGCATCTTTGTAGTCAGAAAAAAAACAGCGTGCGCACATAGCCTTAAAGCTGCTTTACACGCTACGACATCGCTAAAGCGATCTCGTTGGGGTCATGGATTTTGTGACGCACATGCGGCCGCGTTAGCAATGTCGCTGCGTGTGACACCTATTAGTGATTTTGAATTGTTGCAAAAATGTTCAAAATCGCTAATCGTTTACATGCCACCCTATTCTTGATTATCATTGCTGCTGCACATACGATGTAGTTCGTCGTTCCTGCGGCATCACACCTTGCTATGTGTGACACCGCAGGAACGAGGAACCTCACCTTACCTGTGTCCCACCAGCAATGAGGAAGGAAGGAGGTGGGTGGGATGTTCGTCCCTCTCCTCTCCGCCCTTCCGCTTTGGTTGGGCGGCCGCTTAGTGACGTCGCTGTGATGCCGAACAAACCGCCCCTTTAGAAAGGAGGCGGATCACCGGTCACAGCGATGTCGCTATGCAAGTAAGTAGTGTGACAGGTCAGCGCGATTTCATGCGCCACGGGCAACGATTTGCCCATGTCGCACAAACGATGGGGGTGGGTACGCACGCTAGCGATATCGGTAATGATATCGCAGCGTGTAAAGCGGCATTTTTACTCCGATGGATGTCTTACTGGAAGGGGCGGCAGTGGACGTGGAGCGGGGTCACAGGAGGCAAGGGGGTGTTGGAGTAGGGCGATGCTGGCTGCTGTGCTGTCTGCGGTGGGGGCGGCTGTGATGGCAGCAGTGGGGATAGCTGTGCTGGCTGCAGAGGCTGTGCTGGCTGTGTAGAGCAGGGCAGTCAGCGGTGCGAGCTTGAAAGAAATGGCACCTGGATTCGGCGTGTGCACAGATTGCGCTCTCAGCTCAATGACAAGCCGAGATATCATCTGCGCATGTGCCACCTCTGGGCGTCATTTTCCTTAAATCCACTTCTGTGAGATCAATGGGCTGAAGGCGGCGCGTGTGCAGATGAGATTTTGAGCCGAGAGCTCCATCTGCGGATGCACCAACTCTGAGCACCATTGATTGAAGCCCTCACCACCAGCTGCCACAGCCGCCACAGACCCTGCACAGCTGCCATCGACCCTGCACAGCTGCTGCAGCCCCAGCCCATGCACAGCCACCGCAGCCCCTGCACAGCCGCCGCAGTCCATGCACAGCCATCGCAGACCCTGCACAGTCGCCGCAGCATTGCCCCTGCCTCCTGCTGTCCTGCTACCCCTCTCCACCACCCCGGTAAGCTACGTGTGGATTATAAGATGCACCCTTCACTTTCCTTACAAATTTTTGGGAGGAAAATTGCGTCTTCAAAATACAGTACTTTTCTTGTAGACAATTTTATATTAGAAATTGTGTGATAACATTTCTCCTTATATAAACATGCATTTACTGGTCCTTATTTGTAAAACCTAGTGCAGAAACAAAGAAAAGACTTTACATTTTTTGTATGCTGAAGTTTGTGTCCTTGCTCCTGACATCAAGAATTTCCAATTTTTGTCAGCTCAATTTTAAAAGGACCATTTCAGTGGGATTTTTAATTTGCCTCTTTACTTACTAGGGATCATGTGTGTTAAGCGGGCTTTACACGCAGCGATATCGCCAGCAGTATCGCTAACGAGCGTACCCGCCCCTGTCGGTTGTGCGTCATGGGCAAATGGCTGTCCGTGGCGCACAACATCGCTAACACCTGTCACACTATACTTACCCGCCTAGTGACGTCGCTGTGAATGGCAAACCGCCTCCTTTCTAAGGGGCCGCCCAATAGAAGCGGAGGGGCGGAGATGAGCGGGACAAACATCCCGTCCACCTCCTTCCTGCCTCATTGCGTGCGGCCGCAGGTACGATGTCGTTCCTCGTTCCTGCGGTGTCACATGTAGCGATGTGTGCTGCCGCAGGAACGACTGACAACATCGTACCTGCAACAATAATAGGGATAGGAATGACCAGACAACGATCAACAATATGGTGAGTATTTTTGATCATAACCGGTCGTTCCTGCGGTGTCACACGCAACGACGCTGCTAACGAGGCCGGATGTGCGTCATGAATTCCGTGACCTCAACGGCATCCCGTTAGCGATGCTGTTGCATGTAAAGCCCACTTAAGTGTCATGAATGCAGTAACATACTCAAAGGTTGAAGTCTTGTCGAGATTTCAATGATGGTCGGGTTGACTGTGTTTGTGGCCTTTAGAATAAAACAGTGTCTGAAGGGTGGAGAGGAGATCACTTTTTGTATTTTCTCAATATAAGTCTATGATATTGAGAACGAAGCTTACATTGAGAGAGTAACCTCTGCTCCATGTAGTAACTCGGCAGGTCACAAATGCGGTCATGTAGTGTCGGAACAGATCTGAAACTGGGAGAAAATGGCAACCAGGAGCATGTTACTACTTTCAAGAAAATATTTTTATTACGTTTCCAAGTAAAAATATGCATAAACATAATCACAGCAAAGTAGACTTACTGTTTCAAATACGTTTTGGAGACAGTCCAACTGATGTCTTTGCAAAAGAGAGACACATACAATAAAAATAAGAATATAACTAAATGTTTTCCACTATAAAAAACAACATTACTAGGCAAAATGAGCAACGTACAACATTTAGAAACGATAAAGATTAGGGTTTATACAATGATAAACACTAAAGAGAAGGGTGAGAGAGAGGGGACAGACGATGTGAAAGGCTAGTAAGAACTGAGAAAGAGAAGAAAAAAAAAAGAAACCGGAAAAGAAAAAACAAAAAATGGGGTGGAGGGGGAATCTAAAATGACCAAGAAAGCCAGCTGTAGAACTGAGAGCCCTCCTTAAATGATGACCATGAGAATCATACTTTGGCGTATTGGTTCCAACTGTCATTGTTCATTTGCCATCAGAGACTCCATACATTCCAGATGGCTTAGCTCCAATATCAACTCCATAATGGTGGGAGGTATGAGAGTTTTCCAATGTTTAGGGAACACATTCTGAGCCGCAGTAAGGAAACAAATTGTAATGTGCCCTTTTTTGTAGAAGAAATAGAGCCAGTGATTAAGTAGAGAAGTGCAATCTGGGATGATGGCACTAAACGGTTACAAGTTACCTGGAAATATATTTCAACAACAGAGTTCCAGAAGCGTTGTATGAGATGGCAAGACCACCATATGTGAGTCATAGTGCCAACACCGGTTCCATATCTCAAGCCCAAATCCAAAAGATTTTGTTAAGTTCAGAGCACCTATGACAGCGAATTAAAATCTTATAATTCTTCTCCTGGATAAAACAAGATATTGACATCTTGTGAGTTAAAGCCAAGATTTTGGAGCAATCTGAGTCAGAAACAGTATTCTAAAGTTCCCCTGCCAACAATCAAGGAATCCAGGCGGGGCATCTACGGAGGCATTAGAGATGATAGAATATAATTGAGAAATGAGAAGGGAAGGTGAAGAGTAGAGATGAGCGAACCGGTCGCAATTCGGCTCGAGCTTGGTTCGCCGACCGAGGTCTGGTTCGCGTTCGGTTCGGCGAACTACTCGAACCCATAGGAAACAATGGGAGGCAATCACAAACACATAAAAACACCTAGAAAACACCCTCAAAGGTGTCCAAAAGGTGACAAACAACTCACAACACAACACAAGGGAAAGTGACAAGGACATATACTCATGCGAAAACAAAAGGGCTGGACAAGGAAAAAGAGGAGGAGACACAGATATATGAGTATATGCAAGGGAACATCGATGCCATTACTGTGCAACTTGAGCCTTGCTCATTTTAGGCTTCCAATCTGGATAAATTGCCTGAGCTCACCACGTACGCCTTGAGGATCTTGTCGTTTCCCGCAGCCAGCGTTCTCTTGGAACGTGTCCTCAGTGCTGCTGGGGGTGTGCTGACAGATAAGCACACGCGTCTATCCATTGACAATGTGGACATACTAACGTTCACCAAGATGAGGAAGTCATGGCTCTCAGAGGACTTTTCTTCCCCTGGCTCATCCAGGGGAGGCGAAAGGCACGTGTATTTTTGAGAGTGCTTCATGCAAAGTATCTTTTTCATCTTGAAAATGGGGGTCAACTGATGCCAGTCAAGTGGGGTAAGTGTGGCCCAATTAGTGGAAACGAGGGAGACTGTGGTTGGAGTCCCCTTGTTTTTGAAAAAAAAACCAAGATGAACAAGTCATGGCTCTCAGAGGACTTTTCTTTCCCTGTGTCATCCAGGGGAGGCGAAAGGCAAGCATATTTTTGAGAGTGCTTCATGCAAAGCATCTTTTTCATCTTGAAAATGGGGGCCAACTGATACCAGTCAAGTGGGGTATGTGTGGTCCAATTAGTGGAAATGAGGGAGACTGTGGTTGGAGTCCCCTCGCTGTTTTTTACATGATTTTCGAAGTGCATGACATGGCTAAGAGGTTTAGTTTCAGCATCTCAAACTTGTTGGCTACAGAAAGGCTGCCTTTACACCCTTTTGTCACCAAGGATTTTCGAGACCTTATGCCCATTGCAGTGCCCCAAGAGCCGATGGCCATTCGCCACTCCTTCTCCAAGAAAGGGGTGCCCGCGCTACCACAGCAGGTCACACACAACATCACCGCTTCCTTGAGAAACTCTGTGTGTAACAGGGTGCATTTCACCACAGATACTTGGAACAGTAAGCATGGACAGGGGCGTTACATGTCGCTGACTGGGCACTGGGTAACTATGGTGAGAGATGGAGAAGGGTCTGGTGTACAAGTCTTTCCGTCCCCACGATTTGTGTGTTTCAATACTTCCTCTGTATGTACAAGTTCCTCCACTTCTTCTGCCTCATCAACCTCGTGTTGTTCCTGCACCTCAGCCAAAACCCTGTGTGGTCAGGCCACCCTTCCTTGTAACTGCGCCCAAGGAATCCCACACACCTCCTTACTATGCTGGCAGCAGAGCTCAAGGCCATCAGGCGGTCAAATGTTTACTTTGAAATGTAGGGGAAATGTGAGACATCACTGAGGAGTTGTGGATGGTTAGCTCTGTAGAATGAGACCGAGTTTTATCAATGGTTGTCTCCACTCAACCAGCAGCCAGGGAATGCCGGGTGCGACAATGATGCAAAACAGTCTGCGGCCCTTCTTCAGGGCAATGTGACACACGTGCCTTGTATGGCTCAGAGGTTGAATCTGAATCTCCAGCATTTTTTAAAACACTATCCCGGCCTACATGTCCTTCTGTCGAGGGCACGGTGTAACGCCTGCCTGGATCGACACACTCAGACGGGCTGTAAAGGCTAGGCTAGAGGGAAGCCACTCACCAAGCTGGACTCCCAGAACCCTGAAACCCTTTAACCCCTATACAGTGATTTTGAATGACACAGGGACCAAGTTGATCAATACCTGTGGAAGGCTGCAGTACCAGAGAATAGTAGTTATGCAGGGTCAAAACATTAATTCATCAGAAAACAAGCAGAGGTGAAATGCGAATCGGCCAACGAGGTACATAAACAGCAAGCAGGAAAAGTAGTCAGGTAACAAGCACACAAACTCATAAAACTGAACTGGGGGTAACAGTAACCAGAGGTTCATAGCTATGTCTGGCAGTGGTCTTCAGACAGGAGGGGCCTAACAAAGGGTGTTGTGTCTTCCCATTGGTTGTAGCTGAATGATGGTACTTCATCTGTGAGATACCCACCACCTGCATTCAGCCATTGGTTCTGCATATGTCAAGGTAACGCAGCCCAGTGGGTGAGCATAACCTGCGTCCACCTACGCCGCTGGCGTCGACTCCTCTCCCATCATCAGCACTATGCATGAAAGGAACATGTTGTCACCTTGCAACAGGAGTACAAATTGACGTAGCGGACTCCAGTGGTGACTTAACAGCCGTGTGCGGCAATGATGCAAACATGGCAGCGTGCCTTCGTCAGGGCAATGTGACACACGTGACTTGTATGGCTCACGTGTTTAATCTGATTCTCCAGCAATTTTTAAAACAACATCCTGGTCTACATAGCCTTGTTACAGTGGGCACGCTCGCTATGTGCTCACTTCCATCGTTCGCACCCAGTAGCTCAACAACTTTCATCGCTCCCGAAGTCTTAAGGTCTGGCGGTTAAACGTCTGAAATGCGATGTTGTGCGCCTCGTTCGCCAACCTTTTTTTAGGGTGGTGGGAGGCCACCGTCGTCTTTCCATCTCAGGCATTTCAGGAGCGGGTATCACATTGGTACCGCTACATTGAAGATATACTTTTTGTGTGGGAGGGTCCGGAGGATGAGTGCTTGACATTCATTTCAGATTTGAATAATAACAATTTGAATATTTTTCTCTCCCACACAATCTTGTCGGTAGCGGTCACCTTCCTAGATTTGATCATCTCCATCAAAGATCAAGGTTTGTCCACATGCTTATACAGAAAGACCACAGCAACCAACAGTCTCCTCCATTACTCAAGCTTTCACCCTCGCCACATCAAGACAGGTATCCCCATTGGACAATTTCTACGTGTCAGACGTAATTGCAGTGAGACAGTAGATGTTGATCAACAGGCTTGTGGACTTACTCATAGGTTCAAGGATTGCAGTTACCCACGCAAGACCATCGCACGGGCATACCAGAGAGCGAAAATAGAAACCCAAGCATCCTTGACTCGGACTAAATCAAAGACGCAAGAGAAGTATACCAGATTCATCACCACTTACAATAGCAGCTGGCATAAGGTAAGAGGCATTTTACAAAAACATTGGCCTATCCTTACCTCGGACCTACAGACTTCCTTAGTGGTAGCTCCACACCCTCTTTTGACAGCACGTCGAGCCCCCAATCTGAGAGATCTTTTGACTCATAGCCACTTTACTAGACCCTCTACCAGATTGCAACGAGGCATTATTTTAAGGGTCTCTTTTCCTTGTGGTGAATGCAACATATGCGAGTTCATGCATGTGACACGTGACACATTCCGAAATCCGCAAGATTCCACTGACCATCGCCTTAGGGCCTACATCAATTGCAAATCCAGAAATATAATTTATTGCATTATTTGTCCCTGTGAAAAGATCTATGTAGGACAAACTACACAGGAACTCCGAAATTGGATCCAGAAGCATTTTTCAACAATAAACTTGGTGGCATCTGATGTCCGAAAAGGTAAACCCCTCACCTCTGTGGCCTCGCATTTCTTGGCCAACCATCATGGCAACCCACGTGGTGCCAGGGTCATTGGCTTACAGAAATACTTTGGTAATGTTAGGGGGGTTCTTGTTCCAGGTAGCTCCTTCAAAATGAGTCGCGCTGGATTTATAATCTACATTCTGTAACACCTACAGGGCTGAACGAAGAGCTACTATTCACAGGTTTTTTGGGCTGATCTTATGTTCTATTTTTTCTACTTCTGCAGTTTCCATGTTTCCTGGCACCAAAGGACGACATTATAACATCTCATCTCTGTACTGGATTCTATATGACATATCCACGTATTCGATGACAATATTGGCTGATGATTCCCCTTCTGCCTGATGTATGCATTCTGCAAGATTGCTTTCACCTGGACTTTTGGTTGGTTTGCTCATGCACTTTCAAAATATATTTTCTACGTCTATATATTGGACAGTCTCTCTTCAGAGATTCCCGTCTCATAATCGGGAATATTGGGCCATGTATTTATGGGACCTCAAGTCACTATACAATGCTGAATACTTCTTTTTCTTTTTCATTTTTATTTTTATTTATACTTATTTTTATACAATCTTTTTCTTCTTTTTTTGATGTCTGTTTTTGCCTTTTCTAGGTCTAGCTGTAACTGGTTTGCAGTCATACCAGTTATTAGGGTTCCATGCAGATGGCTTCTCTTTTGCCATCTCTTTTCTTTTTACCCCCTCTAGGCGACTAGCTTGCAATTCCTCATATGGGACACTGAGTGAGACTCTTTATGCCCCCACTCCATGCATGTATTATTTTTGGGCTATGTCCCACCTTTATTATACATATATATATCATGTTGGAATTTGTGGTGGCATCTGATTTCCACGTGCGCCTGTGTGCATGTACATGCGTGTATGCATGTGCACGTATGTGCCTGCATGTGTGTGCACGTACATATATGGGTCTGCCCCTCTCCTCGCGTGTCCATTGAGCCATGCTTTATTCATGCAACTAGAGGGGCTTATCTACTAAATAACCCCTTATGTGGTATCTATGCATATGGTCCACCACGATCAGCCGTATTTACCTAGAACTGCTTATTTTATTATTATTATTACTTTGGTCTATTGTTCACAAGAACTTCAATTTGGTCCATTCTTACATTTCTTTCTATGATCACTACTTTAAAGTACCCTCCATGCCAGATATCCTTTGATTGTTCTATCTTTTCTCTGTGCTTGCGTCGTTATACCTTATTACAGTGGCTATACACGCTTGCTCTGCTTTACAGCGCTTTGCCGTTACTACTTTTGCCTGCTCTGCCTTGCCGTAGTACTCTACTGCGCATGCGTTAACATGGCGCCGTCCAGCTACACACATCTTACGTTTTGGTCCTCACAGGTTCGTGTACTTTCTTTAATTATTACTTGTATTTAATATGTTGCCTTCTGTATACCTCTGCACTTGCCCTGAGGAAGCGTCGGCCTGCCTGCCTGCCCTGGGCTTCTTGCCACTGGATACCTGTGCCTGACTTTCTAATGCTGGTCTGGTTCTCCTGACCATCCTCCCCTACCTAACTACTGGTTGTGCTGGTATTTTACCTTTGTACTAGGATTGATCTGCAGCATACATATTTTATTAATCCCCTTGGGATTCTTCACTTATACTGTGTCCTTTTCTACTGGTTCAGGAGAGTGCTCAGCGTATTCACCACAGCATTTCCATCTTCCAACTCTTACTTCAGGTTCACTCTTTCGCATATACAGGTCATTTATTGTGTTTTCCTGCTTTATACTGTTGCAATTAATGCACCTGTGGTCCCTCCTGTTTCCATATTCACCATCTTTTATTTTGATCACCTATATACATCATTATTCAATGTGATCTCCGCTGCTTTTGGTTTCCCAGACCGACTATTGATTGTCATTCAGCATTGTATACTGGCACCTTATCCTTGTGTACAGCATTGTGGTATTTTTTGCATTTCTCTCATTATCTCCTATGTAATGCTGTCACTATTATTCTTATTTTTATTTTTTGCCCAGGGTTAGCTGACCCCACCTCCCGGTTGTTTGTATGTCTTGCACCTTCTTTTAAATGTTTTTAATATAGTATATAATAAAGGCGTTTTTTACCTTCTATTTTTGGTGTGCATCTGATTCATGTGCGGTAGCTTTCTCCTCTTTTGCTGAAATGCGATGTTCCGACACGCAGGAATTGTAATCTGCACATGTTGCAGCGTCTGTGGCAGCACCGCAGAGCCCCGCTGAAATACGTTATGATGTATACCCTGGGCTTACTTGATCCAGAGGTGGTGCAGATCACGCTGCTGGAGTGGTGTCAGATCAAGGACCTATGCACCGTGCTACACAGTTTACAAATTACAAATGTCGACGCAGATGTTTAACACTGGCGATGACATTCTCAGCGTGACAATTCTGGTCATCTACATGATGGAGCACACTGTAAGCATTATTCGGAGTCAGGTGTTGGTCCAAGAGGAAGGGGAGGAAGTACTGGAGGAGTCATATGCGGAAGGGATAACAAGATGTACAAGGTCCAGACGGTCAGCGGCACCTTGGCGGCAGTCATGGTACGGTGGGGGAGAGGGATTATCAAGTATCAGCAAAACAGTTGAGGAAGGTGCAGGAGCCCAGGAAGAAATGGTGGATGAACTGGCGATGGGCATGGAAGACTCAGCAGATTAGTGAGAGCTTGCTCACATTTTGGTTGTGCGAGGTTGGGGGGAGAGGGCAGAGGAAGGAGGCACGATTCTCACCTCTCTGCCACCAACACACCAAGGACTTGGTCCTCCTGGATGCACAAGACACATGAGCGCCTTCTTGCTGCACTACCTACAACATGACCCTCGGATTGTACGAATTCCAAGTCATGCTGACTACTGGGTTGCCACACTGTTAGATCCCCAGTAGAACACAAAATTTTGCGAAATAACTCCTGCCATAGAAAGGGACGCATGTATGCAGGAGTATCTGCAGAAGGTGTTACGCAATCTTACATCTGCTTTTCCACTAAACACCAGTGGTGCACAGAGTGAATCTCAACACTTTTTCATCGATAGGAGGAAATGGTCTTACTTGTCCACATCTGAGGGACCGAGGGCTGGCTGCTGTGCTGAGACGGCATTGAGTATGGTGTCCCGGCAGAGTTGCATTTTTGGTCATATACAAACTGAGTTGAAAAAGGACAGATGCTGGTGGAAAGGGGAACAGGTGTGTTGGAAAGGGTAAAAAATTTTGTGTCCGTGGGTTTGGTGGTTAAGCAACATTAACATTTGCTGAAGAAACAACATCTGGTATGGTGGGACTGGCAGATTTTGATAAGGTGGTATATACTATGTTACCGCTATATAAAAAAATTAAGAAGAAAAGAAAGAGAAAGGTAGATATCCCAATTGCCATTTGGTGTCCACCATGCTCATAGATGGAAAAGGAGAGGTTGGCAACTGGAAGGTTAGGTGGAGGATACAGAGCAGGTTGACTCTCAAACAAATAGTAGCCTGAACCAAGTTAGACGCCACTCGGATCTGGAGACTGGGAGCCCTGTTAGCGTGACAGGGTTCACACGACCACCCAGCCCCGGAACTCCCTGTTAACAACACAGGGGCCATTGGGTATGCTGTCCGTGTGTGTAGGGGACACACCTGTGGACAGCAGGTGCATCAGCAGCAGCAGGCCTGTTTATGCCACTGGGCTGCACTAGCAGGACTGGTAGGACAGGAGCTGTTCTTAAACGTTCTGCGTTACCAACTGTGGTGGCGGCCTGCATCGATTAACTATCCCTGCCTACCTCTGGGATAAAGCCGCAATGTGTTCAACACATGGAGGTGAACTGTTTCGTAGCATAATAGAAGACTGGGCACCTTCTTGTTGGCCCCAGCCCCTTTTATAACCTGGGTCTGCCCCAAACCAGGGTGGACCACAATGCACCTCCTGGAGACAAAAGCAGAGTGACACGTCATTAGTGGCATAACTAGCGTCCTATTTTGAACCGCCACTTGAATGATGACCTCATGGCTGGCACAACCAAAACACTTCAACTGTCATCGTCTGACCAACAACAATGAGGCGACAAGTCATAGGGGCGGGCCTCTGCAAGCCTGCTGAGAGTGGCCTGGCCAAATTGTCAGGACACCTGATGCCCTGTGGTCTATATGGGCCCCCCACATCAGGGGCAGGTCCAAAGAGTTCATTACCGGACCTAGCCTCTGATGCAGTAAGTGCCTGAGCATGCTCAGTAGCATGAAATACAGTTTCTGAAAAAAAGACTATCCGCTTCAGCATGCTGTCTAGGCACAACACAGGACTTAGACCCGGCACGGAGTGCAAGTACCTGTGCAAAGAGGCTTTTCTCAGTAAGTGTGAAGCCCCACAGGTGTTGTGTTGGTGCATTACCTTCAGGGACTCCACGTGGAGGAAGAGTCCGGTAACACTTAGGTTGCTTCTTTATATGTATTTTAGTGACACCACTCTCGGTATTGCGGTTAGTGGGGACCGCCACTGCAGTGTATGGGGACACCTGTTGCTGATGTTGGGTGCAGTTAGTTTTAGTGGCCTCCCGAGAGTGAGTCAAGCCCCAGGGCACTGTGTAAGTGTGTTGAGCCGCAGGTCGCAGAATAACTCAGGCACAGTCCAAATGAGCATGCGCTGTAGCTCAAAATTAAGACTTTGCCTCTGGAATGACACAGGCTGAGCATACTCAGTAGGCGAAACACTGGAGTTAGGCTGCGACTGGGGTAAATCGGCCCACGCATGCGCACTGGCCGCCTCTCCACACTTACACGTGGTTGAGAAAGCAGCCAGCTGGACAACCTGAGGCACAGCCCTAAATGGCAGCTGACGCCTAGGCGCAACTGGAACCGCAGCAGGTTGCTTGCGTTTACGGCGGCACCAATTCGTAACAACAAATAACAGCTAAAATAACAGGTGTACTTCTTCCCGTAGATAATCTGATATGATCTTTTTTTCACGGACACGACCATCGTTAACAAAAGTAGAGGATGCACCCAAACAGCAGCTGCTTCAATGGATGTGAAGTGAGCAATAAAGTGGGCTCTCCTCCACCACAAGTTCAATATCACAAATACTACATTAACCAGTGGTGTAAACCCAATCGCGCTTGCTTCATAACTGCTCTCAAGTTTCTACCAGCACTGCTGAATAAGGGGTAACAGAGATGGTTGAGTCTGCAGAGCCGTTCAGGGACACTGTAGCCTGGGAATCAGAGGTCTGCTATAAAGTTCCAGTGAGTACAAACAACGAATATCTTATTATTAGTATTATTATTATTATTTATTTATAGAGCACCACTGATTCCATGGTGCTGTACATGACAAGGGGGTTACATACAGAATACATATACAAGTAACAATAGACAGACTGGTACAGGGGGCAGGGGACTCAGCTTTTGCGGGATTACATTGTAAAGTATTTTGTGGAGTAGACAGTAGGTGGGGTGTAGGTTGGGCAGAAGCTCTGCACCGTGGTGGTGTCATTTAATGGTTATAGTAATTAACGAACAGATTATTTTTCAGGTTCCGTTTGAAGCTTGCGGGTGTAGCAGATAATCTGACGTGTTGAGGCAGCGAGTTATAGGAGACAGGGGAAATGATCTGCACAGATGGCCAGAAGGTTTGTGAGTTGGATCCAGGCCCCGATGAAGAAGGTGCTGATCATAATGTACACCCTCATTTCCAAATCGTACATCATCCTGGTGGAGACAATGGGTAACATGATGACGAGACTCAGATACCTGATTGTAACGTCAACTTTGCTATTGGGTCAGGGCAGGAAGAGGTTGTCACGGAGGACTCAGGACGAGGGGAATGAAAACAAACAGGGTGATGATGAGGTTGGAGACACCACTTACTGTCAAACCAAAGTGAGCCAATCGATAACGTCAGCAGTGGAGGTGAAGGAGGATGCTACTGATGACGAGTTTACGTTGTGTCTTCATGGACAAAGACAAAGTACTGGAAGCAAGTCAACAACTGAATCCTCAGCCATAACTCTGCCTATGAGCATAACTCATGTTGGCTATGCAGTTCGCATGGGCTGTAAGCCTTGCCTAGCCTGGGAATTTTTTGGACATAGCAAAGGATCACCCAAGTCATGTAATCTGTAACAATCTCTAAGTAGAAGTAAAAAAATTTCAAGTTTGAGTACTACCACCATGAAGTGTCACATGGATATGAATTAATAACATGAGGATGTATTGCTCAGCTTTAGCCACTGTCAATGCAACATGCTTATTTGCTGTTCATTGCATGCATTGTTGCAGACTACACACAAGGGGCTGCAGTTTTTTTGGAGCTGCTTTTGTCTGTTTGTTCACTATAGCAATAGCAAAACGATCTTCGGATGTGGACTTGGAGATGCTGTCTATGACTAGAATGAAAAATAAAGGTGTGTGTTACAGCAAGGAGCAACCACGGAAACACTTCGTTCAATTGTGAGGGGAGTCATTGTGGAGTTTGGTGAGGAGTACCGTAACGCCAGTGAGCAGCATCCTGTGACACAGACCAACATTCTTACAGTGCTGTCTATACTGTTAACCATGATAGGAGCGTAAAGTCTGTATTTATGGCAAATGGACATCACAGTACCCGTGTACGGTAGGCTGTGCCCAGACAGTAATGCGTGCACGCAACACTTTGTTTTATTATAAAAACACATATCTGTTCTGGGTAGGACGACTATATAGACAATCACACTTGCTGCCTCTGCACTGTCAAATTGTCACGTACAGTTTAAATCATAGAGGGACAGCGACACATGTTTGCATTGAATGTTGCTTTTCAAGATTTACATGACTGTGTTGCAGAGCTGTGTGGTTTGCATTCACACTGTTATCATCTGCCTTATCTGTGAGGCTTCAGCTAACAAGGGTATTCGGGGGGGTAATGTGTTTTGTCTATGTTTAGGTAGATAACTGTGAAGCTCTTGTGATGCGCCACTAGTAAGTTGTCTTCGCGCACGCACGCACACACACACACACACACACACACACACACACACACACACACACACAATTACTGCTGCTACGCAGAGGGCTTAGCAAGCAGTAGGTAACTGAATAGATTGTTCTATTATTTCAATTTAATGCATGGTTCTTATTGTTTGTTTTGAAAAGTGAAACAATCGTTTATGAACCCAACTGCATACAGTGCTTTTCATGTCGCGTGGTTTTGCTGCATACTGTGGATCCCACCAAATACAAGACTTAAAATGAAGCATAAGTCGCAATTGGAATTTCACTGTGCTACAATGCAGCCTAGCGGGGCTGTACAACCACTGCCTGCCCAATCACGTGCATCTGCGTGCTCTTCATCCTCTGTGACTGTGGGGACAGCAGTCACACATGCTTTTTCACACTGAACTTCCACCCCGTTACCCGTAAGCGGGAGTGTGATTGGCAGGTCGTCACTTGTTTTGTATGTGCAAACAGATGGTATTGTTGAGCTGTCACACATCGAGAGAACCACCATTGGATGAAGGAAACATTATATCCACGCCTGCACCTTCGTGAAAGATTGGCTGGACTACCTGCAGTTAATTATTGCGTTACACAAATAGAAAGGAGTGTAGAATGCACATGTGTTGCACCTTGCTTGGCACCAAAGAAACAATAACTTAGTATTCCAAACAATTTTATGATGGCAGAAAAAGAGTCAGCTCTTTGGGCAAATAAAATAGCGTGGCAAAAGTGGGCAGGTGGGTACAGTGGCTGTGTTCTGTGGGTACCAGGACAGTAAAGGAAGCCTCACTTTCTATCCCTCCTAATGATGAAATGCAGAAAGGAATTCCATGAGTTTGCTATAAAAATAGCGTAGCTAAATGAGCAGGAGGGTGTAATGCAGAGGTGCTAGAAATAGCTTGGCACCAGTGGGGCACAAATGGAGTACAACAGCCACTTTTTAGATGCCACTAAGTTGCAGCATTTTTTGCTATTATTATAGCTTATTAAAAACAGAGCAGGAGGGTGTAATGCAGAGGTGCTAGAAATAGCTTGGCACCAGTGGGGCACAAATGGAGTACAACAGCCACTTTTTGTATGCCACTAAGTTTACTCAGTGTTTGCTATTACAATGGCTTAGTAACAATGAGCTTGAGTGTGCAATGTAGTGGTGTTGCAAATAGCTTTGCACCAGTGGGACACTAATGAATTCCAACAGCCACTTTTAGGATGGCACTAACTGGCAGCACTCTGCAATTAAAATGGCTTCGCTAAAAATGGCAGGAGGGTACAGTGGCCGGGTTGTGGGTCAGTGTAGAGGAAAGTAAGCCTCACTTTCTATCCCTCTTAATGGTGAAATGCAGCGAGGAAGTCCCTGAGCTTAGCTACATAGACGCTGTTATCTGTAGCTGTTAAAAACTGTTTCCACGGACCTGACTGTCACCTATGGCTCTGAGCCTGCTGTAATTAGCCCTTACAAGGGCTGAAAGAAACCTCTATCCCTATTCTGTATAGAGCTGTGTCTAGAGCGTACACAACAGGATCGGCGACAGGAGCTACGCCAGCGGTGACTGACACCCAGACGCAGAAGGCAGATAATGGCATCCTGACGGGCAGATACCCGTTTTTATAATGCAGGGACATGTGACATGGATAGCCTATGACACATGCCCTTGCTTGTCTGGCAAAAAGTCCACTTAGCTGTGTGTGTGTCTGGGATTGGCTGACATGCTGGCCCGCCCCACTACACGCGCGCTTAGGGAAGGAAGACAAGAAAAAAGAAAAAAAAAAATGGCGATCGCCATTATCCATACAGCAGTGATCTGAACGCGCAGTCCCCGCACACTATACGCTGAAATTTCATAACAGTGTGAGTCACAGAGTGAATTACACTATTACAGCGAAAAGCCAGCTACTAATTAGCTTGGCTTTTTGCTGCTAGAACCGTTCTCGAACGTAACTCGAGCTATCGAGCTTTTAGCAAAAAGCTTGAGTTCTAGTTCGATCTAGAACACCCCCCAAAATCACTCGAACTGCGAACTGGAGATCCACGAACCACGAACTGCGCTCAACTCTAGTGAAGAGGAATTCAAAGGGAGAGTGAGGAGACCAAACACGACCCTGTGGGAATACATTTCGAAAAATGGTCTTCAGTTGCAGGTATTCCTGCCAAGGTAGAGTCATCTCCAGTCAGGTCCACTGCAGAGTCACTTCTAACACCTGCCCCCATTCAATCCGGTCCGAGGTGTGCCAGTACAAAAAAAGGAGTTCCTTCCAATGGGAAGGTGGGAAGCAGGGTTGTCAAAGAAGGGACATATAGGTCCAGGCTCATGGGAAAAATTGAAAACTTGGTGAGATTTGTCCCAAAACAGAAGGAACAATTGTGTTAAGAGTTGAAAATCCAGGACAGCTGGTCTATTGGAAGGGGGAGTCCATAACAAGGATCTTAAAGGAGAGGGAGATACAAGCTTTTAAATAGAAATCCACTGTTTGTTAGATTTGTTAAATCTCCAATCTAAGATTCTTGCTAGAAGGACCCCTGTTAATATCGCTCAAAATCGGGCAACCCTGCACCCCATTTAAATTTAGGCCAGACAATCTAGTAAACTTAATCCGTGGCCTACGTCAGCTCCACACAAATTTATTAAGAGCTTTTTGAAGACCTCTGAAGTAGTGTTTGGGGATATGTTTCTGGGCCATTTGAAAAAGGAGGAGAAATTGAGGTAAAAGGTTCATTTTTATTGCGTTTATTCTGCCGAACCCAGACAATTAAGAGCGATCATATGTTTTCAAATCCAGAAGCGTTCACTGATAGAGTGCAGAGTAGTTGAAGGGAAATATGTCAAAAGGATTAGGTGACACCCATACACCTAGATAATTTAATAGCTTTGGGATGTCACTTAAAGGGAAAGAGGCTTGAAGTATTTTGACTTCAAAGTTGAGGAGGGAAATACTCAGGGACTCGGATTTAGAAAAATTTACCTTAAAGTTTGAAACAGCTCCAAACTACACTCCTTAATTAAAGCGAGGGAAAAAGATGCTAAGATTCGTTAGCTATAAGAGAAAGTCATCTGCATGTAAAGCTAATTTAAAATGTTTCCCTCTTATCTGTGGGCCTGTAATATTAGGAAAGTTGCGAATTGCACCTGTCAATTGTTCCATTACTACAATATAGAGTAAGGCCGGCGTTACACGGGACGATATATCGTGCGATCGCATGAGCGATCGCACCCGCCCCCATCGTTTGTGCGTAACGGGCAATTTGTTGCCCGTGTCGCACAAAGTCGTTAATCCCCGTCACACGTACTTATCTCCCGAACGACCTCGCTGTGGGCAGCGAACATCCTCTTCCTGACGGGGAAGGGACGTTCGGCGTCACAGCGACGTCACACAGCGATCACCCAATAGAAGAGGAGGGGCGGAGATGAGCGGGATGTAACACCCCGCCCACCTCCTTCCCTCCGCATTACCGGTGGCCGCAGGTAAGCTGCAGTTCGTCATTCCTTGGGTGTCACACGTAGCGACGTGTGCTGCCTCGGGAACGATGAACAACCAGCGCGCAGAAGGAGGAACGATTTTATGAAAATGAGTGACGTGTCAACAATCAACGATAAGAAGAGTATTTTTGCTCGTTAACAGTCGCTCGTAGCTATTACACGCTACGATATGTCAAACGATGCCGGATGTGCGTCACTTACGACGTGACCCCAACGACATATCGCCCGATATATCGTAGCATGTGACGCCGGCCTAAAGGGTAGTGAGGACATCTCGGTCTAGGCCAATTAGCAATTTTAAAAGAAGGTATTATTAAATCTGTATAGAAGCAGAAGTTTGACATAATTTTTTCCAGCATGGGCTTTTTGATACCTAATTGGCTTAAGGCGAATAGGAGGAAAGTCCAATTGACTCGGTTGAAAGCCTTCTCAGCATCAATCGAGGGAAGGCAAGCTGGAGATTTATGTTTATATAAATAGGAAGTGAGGAGAAAGGCTTTGTTAGAATTATTGTGTGCCTCTCAATGTTGTAAGAACCCTACTTGATCACTGTGTATGGATCTGGGCAGGAGGGGGCTTAATTTGGCAAAGACCTTTACATAAATGTTAATTAAAGAGATGGGAAGATAGCTGGAGCATAGGGTAGTGTCTTTCCCTGGTTTAGGAATAAGGGTGATAATAGCCACTAATGTTTGGGGGGGTGAAGGGACAATCTTCACAGATGGCGTTAAATGCTTTGGTCATAAATAATGCTAATTGTTCAGTTAAGGCTTATAGAAATTATCGGGAGAGCCATCGGCGTCGGGAGTCTTACCATTAGCAAGGGCATATAGTGTTGTAATTATTTCTTGTTTTGAGAATTGGCCCTCTAAAGCAGAGGCTTCATCACTAGGAATGGAAGGTAGAGGAGTATTAGCAATGTAAGAGTCAACTCTCGATTGGAAGGTTGTTGGAGGCATGTCAGCAAACCTTTTAAGTTGTTATGTTGTTATGATGAGATAGAAAATCAGAAATGGTTGCTCTCACAGCTGCCAAGCAACATGGATCCTTAAGCAGGACGGAGTTAAGAGACCACAGCCTCGCTCCTGGAACTAAGTCAGGAGTTGTTAGGAATAGTAGAACCAAGGCATGGTCAGACCAAATCATAAGTTCAATATGGAACACTGGATCAAATGACAGCAAAAGAAGACTGATTAGAAAAAGGTTTATTCTACTATAAGAGTTATGCACCACAGAATAAAATGTGTAATCACGGACTTTCGGGTTGAAAAGTCTCCAAATGTCCACTAATTGCATATCCAAGAGTTTGGATTTCAAAGTGGAGACTTGTGCAGGGACATGAGACCTACCTGAAGACGAATCCAGACTGCGGTCCAGGGCAAAGTTCAGGTTTCCTCCAAAAATTAAGTGCCTTCAACAAATTTGGTAAAGAGATTGAGATAAGCCCTGCAGGTGCGAGCCTGGTCCTGATTAGGAAGATAGAAGTTCGCAATTGTAGAAACATCATAAATACGAAGTTCAAGAAAAAGGAAACACTCTTTTGGGTCAGACTGAGATGCTATAACACTCGCAGGAAGAGATCTATGAAGAGCAATACTCTTTCATTTAGATTTTGCCTCAGCATTGGCAGGATGAAAATATTGGGTATATCATCTATGTGTAAGCAAAAGGATATGATCTGATCTAAAGTGTGTCTCCTCTAAAAGAACGTGAATATATTTCTTATACATATGATGGAGGATATGATCTTTTGAACGGGAGGTTAAAAGCCCTGACATTAAGGGGCACTTTGCACACTATGACATCACAAGCCGATTCTTGCGATGCCGAGCGCGATAGTCCCCGCCCCCGTCGCAGCAGCGATATCTTGTGATAGCTGCCGTAGCGAACATTATTGCTATGGCAGCTTCACATGGACTCACCTGCCTTGCGACGTCGATCTGGCCGCGACCAGCCTCCTTATTAAGGGGGCGGGTCGTGCGGCATCATACGGCAGGTGGCCAATAGAAGCGGAGGGGTGGAGATGAGCGGGACGTAAACATCCCGCCCACCTCTGTCCTTCCGCATAGCCGGCGTGAGCTGCAGGATGCAGGTAGGAGATGTTCCTCGCTCCTGCGGCTTCACACACAGCGATGTGTGCTGCCACAGGAACGAAGAACAACATCGTACCTGTCGCAGTCGCGTAATTATGTATTTCCCAGACAATACACCGATGATATGATTTCGACAATTTTTCACTCGTTAATCGTATCATCTAGGATTTACACACTACGATGTCGAGTGCGATGCCGGAAGTGCGTCACTTTCGACATGACCCCTCCGACATTGCACCTGCGATGTCGTAGTGTGCAAAGTGCCCCTAAGAGAGCACAGCTTAAAAGAAGCCATCCATATTTAGGGCGGGTTTAGGGAGCACAAAAAAGAGGGAGGGGTAGGGAGATATATAGAAGAGAAAAGAAGGAAGGAAAAGAAAGGATCAATATAGAAAAGGAGGAAGAATTTAGAGACTAGGCCTCTCAACTTTAATTCCTGACAACTAAGTACAGGGAAATAGTAACGCAAAAATAGCTATGTTATTTTGCTCAAAGAACACACCCTAGTGGGGGGTTTGACTGGAACTATGACACCCCCATGTGACTGTCCTTAAACTTCCCAATGCTAAATGAGCGCATATCTATTTGAACCAGAAGGGGAAAACAGAAAGATGAGGGAACCCTAGTACTTAAGAGTATTTCTATAGCAAGTATTAGAAAATTATACGGCGAGCTTAAGAACATACAAGAACAAAGACATATTCATCAGATGATACAAAGAATGTGATGCATGATAAAAGTAAATAAACTATAGGAATAACAGGTAATGATATCAAAATGCATAAGTAAGATCACAAAATAAGAACCCGATATGAAGCATGTCCCCTGTCTCCACAACAAAGCCACCACCTCTAAAGTGAGCAGCTAGGGCCCAAGGGCATGAAGAGAGGGAACCGCAATAGATAAAGGTGACACTGGTAAAATTCACTGTGGTTCACTGCCATCTCCTGCTGGTGTTCCTAAATTTCTCTGGAACGACTCTTTTCAGTAAAAGTTGGGGACGACCTTCTAGATGGAAGATAACTCTCTAGTGAGAACAAAACTCACCGTAAAAGAACCAGTATGACAGAAAATTTCCTTCAGCTTTAATGTAAACTTTGGGATCATTGAAGGGCAGGTGTAAACAGTAAATCCTCCTCTCCCCATTCATGCAGAGGATGACTAGGAGAAAAGGTCAGCTGGTGCTGTTATGACTTTTGTTTATGTGCAGATAGCTTCTCAACAAGGGATCGCCCCTCCCAACGAGCCACCCACTGTAGAACAGGTGGCATCAAAGGCTACTCAGGCATCAAAATAGGGTCAAGATACAATGATGCCTTGCTCCGGGATATCAGCAGGTGAACGCAATATTAAAGAAGTACCTCTTCTCACTTGCACTTGGAAGGGGTATCCCCAAGAATATACAATGTTATTTCTACAAAGTATTTCCAAAAGTGGGTATAAAGGGGGCTTTACACGCTGCGATATCATTAATGAATTATCGTCGGGGTCACGGTGTTTGTGACGCACATCCGGCATCATTAACGATATCGCAGTGTGTGACAAGTACGAGCGACCTTAACCGATCACAAAAGCGGTCAAAACTGTTTGCCGTGGAGAGGTCGTCTGAAACAAAAAATCGTTTTCTGCTTATTAGCGATGTTGTTCGTCGTTCCTGCAGCAGCACACATCGCTGTGTGTGACACCGCAGGAGCGACAAACATCTCCTTACCTGCGTCCACCGGCAATGAGGAAGGAAGGAGGTGGGCGGGATGTTACGCTCATCTCTGCCCCTCCGCTTCTTTGGATGCCTGCCGTGTGACGTCGCTATGACGCCACACGAACCGCCTCCTTAGAAAGGAGGCAGATCGCCGGCCAGAGCGTCGTAGCTAGGCAGGTAAGTGCGAATGACAGGGGTAAGCGATGTTGTGCGCTACAGGCAGCGATTTGCCTGTGTCGCACAACCGACGGGGGCAGGTACGATCACTTGCGATCTTGCTAGCAAGATCGTAGCATGTAAAGTACCCTAAAAGCTCTTCACTTCACCAGAGTAGTACAGGAAAGGTAAGAGAGAAGTTGCAAGGAGGCCCCATCAAACATAATCGTACCCTTGTATAATGTATTCATTAAGTTGAAAAAAGTGGATCCAGCATATAACATCCTTTAGTCTCACTGGGTCTACACTCCTAGGGCAGAGTGTTTCATGGGCCCTGTCAATCTCAATGGGGGTTCCAGAGGTACAATCTAATATAGAATTAAAATGTCCCAAAATGCAGGAATCAGGTATTCCAGGTTGGTGGCCTCTGGTAAACCACAAACTCTAATTTTGTTTCTACAATTTCTATTCTCAGCGTCATCTGTTATGTCATATAACATTTGAATGTCATTGATATGCTGTTTGAAAGTCTGCTGCTGAATATTCTGTTGGAGATTGAGGTCCTGGGTTAAGGATGTCTGCACTGTATTACCCAGTGCACAAAGGTCCTTTCTGAGAGAACACATCTTCAATTTACAGACTGCTTCCAGCCTTGTTATGTACCCCTCCATGTCAGCCTAGGTAGGTATGGCAGTAATTTGTTGCCGGAAATTTAAGATGGCGCTGCAGAGTCCAGGGAGGTCAGAGTCTTAGGCGGGCTTTGCACGTTGCGACATCGCAAGCCGATGCTGCGATGTCGCACGCGATAGTCCCCGCCTCTGTCGCAGGTACGATATCTTGTGATAGCTGGCGTAGCGATAATTATCGCTACGCCAGCTTCACATGCACTCACCTGTAAACATCCCGCCCACCTCCTTCCTTCCATATAGCCGCTAGCGGCAGGTAAGTAGATGTTCCTCGCTCCTGCGGCTTCACACACAGCGATGTGTGCTGCCGCAGGAACGAGGAACTACATCGTACCTGTCGCGGCACCGGCATTATGGAAATGTCGGAGCCTGCACCGATGATACGATAACAACGCTTTTGCACTCGTTCATCGTATCATCTAGGATTTACACACTACGACATCGCAAGTGACGCCGGATGTGCGTCACTTTCGATTTGACCCCACCGATATCACACGTGCGATGTCGTAGTGTGCAAAGCCGCCCTTAGTCTGCCGACAGCAGGTTGCAGAGAAGGCTAGGGGTCATATATAACCTCAGACACAGGGGGAGAGTCTTGGTCGAGGGTGCAAGCGCCAAAGCTCCTGACGCTACAAGGAGTGTCTGCGTCTGCCATGACAGGGTGCACAGGCTGGCCAGGTGAAGGCCCTAATTCAGTCAAATACCCCTTCATATCACCTTTAGGGTGGCCCAGAGTAAAGGCTGCTTTACACCAGACAATCTATCGTGCGATAGATCGTCGGGGTCACGGTTTTTGTGACGCACATCCGGCATCGCTGGCGATGCCGGCCTGTGTAGCACCTCCTAGCGACGCAGTATCGCTCACAAATCGTGAGTAGTGTACTGCTCGCTAGGTTCCATAATATCGTTTAATTTAGTAGTTCATCGTTTCCGGGGTAGCACACGCCGCTCCGTGTGACACCCCGGGAACGATGAACAGCAGCTCACCTGCGTCACGCGGCCGCCGCCGGCTATGTGAAGGAAGGAGGTGGGCGGGATATTTACATCCTCCGCCCCTCCGCTTCCATTGGCCGGCGGCCGTGTGACGTTGCTGTGACGCCAAACGTCCCTCCCACTCCAGGAAGTGGACGTTCGCCACCCACAGCGAGGTCGCACGAGAGGTAAGTATGTGTGACGGGGGTTACTGACTTTGTGCGACACGGGCAGCGATTTGCCCGTGACGCAAAAAGGACGGGGGCGGGTACGATCGATTGTGAAATTGCACAATCGGTCGTACCGTGTAAAGCAGCCTTTAGACTAGCGGGTGCCTAAGATTGCAAGCTGGTTTTCCTTTTCATTGAGGCGCATGTAGAAGAGATTAGACGCTCTTAATAGGCAGAAACAATGGTCACAGGAACAGAGCTCTCACACCATGTGTCCAGGAAGCACCATAGCCAGCCCATGCCCCCATGTTACTACCTTCAATAGACTTACACTCATCATATCTAACAAAGGGGCAAAAAAATAAAATAAAAAAATCACTGGGGTAGTTCTGTGCATACGTGCCTTCTTGTGTCCATTATACACTATATAACAGTGTAGCACCAATGTAATATTCTGAACTATTCTCCAATGGTTTGTGGATGATGGGATGGATTTTAAATTAAAATTGGACTAGCTATAATGATGCACCCCATAGTTGAAGGCTTTGTCAAATGCATGTTGTGGTTGGCGCAGTGACAGAGGCAAGCAAACAATATCCGAATGTAACTTGTCATATCCAAAACACTTTGTTTTGTTATTATTGGCATTAATGCACTTTGTTGCTTAGCATATGGTTCATCCATATGGAAATATGCTACATATTACCCAGTACAAGCCCCCCGGAGAGCCCATCCTATACTATGTCTGACTCATTTTTGACATAACATTTATTGTATTAATTAATTTTTACTTTTGGAAATAATTAATTTTATGTGTGTTTATAAATACATGAAAGCAAAGATTTGGAACAGACGTTATGATGTCAGATTCTGGTCACATCCACAAGTGCAAATTCTGTCATATTTGACCACAAACACCACAATGGGATGCGATGACTTGCATTAAATTTTAATGGTGTCCTTTCGACACTTGTGATATTTGTCATGTTGTAGCTACTGTTATTAACAGAAGCCACTATGCAAGTATTTACATAAACTAAATAGTATATGTGTGTGTAAAAACACATTAAAACATATGTAACTTGTACACTTGAAATCATCAGATCCCTGGTGCATATGTGAACTACATACATCAAGTACCATATTTTTTGATTACAAGATGCACTTTTCCTCCCAAAAAATTTGGTAGGAAAATGAGGGCTGCATCTTATAATGTGAATGTAGCTTACCGGGAGGTGAGAATGGTGCTGAGTTGGCTGCAATGGGGGCTGTGCTAGCTACGGGGGCACTTTGCTGGCTGAGGTGGGGGCTGTGCTGGCTGCGGTGGGGGCTGCATGGAGCAGGGTGGTGCGGCAGGTGAGATGCTCTGTCAGCGATGCGGGCTTGAAATAATGTGTCCGTAGTCGGCGCGTGAGCAGATGTAGTTCTCAACTCAAGATCTCATCTGCACACGCACCACCTCTGGCCCATTGATCTCCCAGCAGCGGACTTAAGAAAAATGGCGCCCAGAGGTGGCACGTGCGCAGATGAGATCCCGGCTTGTCATTGAGCCGAGAGCCAAATCTGCACACATGCCAATTCTGGGCACCATTTCTTTGAAGCCCACACCACCGACAGAGCATCTGTGACACCCACTGCACCACCCTGCTCCACACAGCCACCGCAGTGCCTGCAACAGCTCCATACTCCAGCACCGCCTCTGCCTCCTGTAACACCGCTCCACCACCACTGCCGTCCCCTCCTGTAAGACACCACCAGAGTATAAGACGGACCCCATTTTTATTTTTTACGCTTTTTTATCTCTACATTTTGGTTGACTCTTATAATCCGGTGCATCTTATAAAACAAAAATACAATAAGTGAAATATTTTTGAAGCTCAACAAATGAAATTGGACTCAGTTGTACTGCAGGAGTTAACAAACTACATTCATATACTCTGCACGTTTGTTTTTGCATCCAACAAACATGGACCGTTTTTTTTCATGTGCCATCCTTTTATTTTAATTTTTACATCCTTGTTGCATCAATATTGGTTTCTCATCCTTTTACTTTTTTAAAATGAACAAGGTTGACGGTCTGAACTTTTTACCCATTGACTTTGGATCAGTTAAAAAGAGATTAAACACAAATAAAAAAAACTGATGACTGACATTGGACCAGGCCTACTAAGAGGCATTGGGGATGCCGGCAGGTAAAGGAAAAGCTTGTGGTATAAGGGGGTACAATTTTTTAATCATATTATGCAATTTACTTCAAGAATCATATCCGAATGTCTAATTTCAGGGTGTAATTTTAAAAGGCAAAATTTGTACAAAAGATATTTAAAGAGGACCAACCACCAGGATTTTGTGATATGAACTAAAGTCAATGCAATACAGGCACTAAGATACTGAATCCAGGCATACCTGTTATAGAAAGAGCAGGTTGCAGAAATATTTTTAATCAAAGTTTCAGAAATGCACTGCACTTTGATTGACAGTCCTCCTCCAGCTTCCTTTATGATATGCCCCCTTTTCTTTATTTGAATATTGTGCCGCCACTGCTGTTGTTGGTGACATGTGCACATGGACATGGTGATTCTGTCTTCAGTATAATGGCGCTGGAGTTTGAGCATGCGCGAACAGAGATCTCCGACGCCATTTTACTGAAGACACTGTGATGAAGACTATGAGTGGCAGGGGTGCGTGCACAGACTTTTTTTTTACATCTGCGCTCGTGCCCCTACTGCTCAGTGTTTACTGCAGTGTCTTCAATAAAATGGCGCCGGAGTTCGCTGTTCACGTATGCTCAAACTCCAGCGCTATTTTACTGGAGCATGCACAGACTCTAGCATAATTTTAATGAAGACAGAATCACTGTGTCAATGCGCATGTGCCGCCAATAAGAGCAATGGCGGCGTGGCGCGAGATTGAAATAAAGAAAAGGGGGCACATCATAAAGGCAGCTGGAGGAGGATTTTACTGTGAGGAACCAACCTACAAAGGCCCGCCCTCGTTGCACCTGTCAAACTGCAGTGCATTTCGGCAACTTTGATTAAAGATATTTCTGCAACCAAGCATCGGATCTTTCTATAACAGGTATGCCTGGACTCAGCATCTTAGTGCCTGTATGGCACTGACTTTAGTTCATATCGAAAAATCCTGGTGGTTGGTCCTCCTAATCACTCTAAAAGGCAAAACAATTAAGTTGAATTTTTAATGCACATGACACTCGACCTCAGCTGAGGCAATCAACTCTTTTACAACCCAGGAAATTTTGCAAAATTGTGCTTATATGGCAGATTCGTCATTTCAGGCTAAATCACACGGATAAAGCAAAACTGATATTATAGATGACGAAAACTAGATAGTGGTGTTTCTTCATAGATTATGAGTAGTGACTGCATAATGAGGTCTTGTGAAATGTTTTATCAAAAGGAATTTATCATCATCTTTTTCATTAAAACACATACGCGAACAGTTCAAAGTCTCCGCAATATAAAATAGGTGACTACAATACATAATTCAGGCAGGTATAGTGAGGAGAGAAGAGCGGAACTGCAGGCATAATACATTTTATATATCCACCTGGAAGTGCTCTTGTACTTTCACAGCTACAAAGCAATAACTTAAAGTATGTACAACTTAGCTTTTGACCTTTTGTTCTGAAACCTGTGGAAATAGTTATCAAGGAACATTCCTTTGTGAGTAATAATGCAACAGTCATATAACTTTAACAAAAATGCAAATGGGAATCCGGTACCTTAGTCCTGATATTTTATTCTTTGGATGAGACGTTTCTAGCGAATGACCAACAAGAGACTATTTAAGAAATTCTCCTCTGAGGTTTAATAACAACCTTCATACAATGAGCAGAATATATGCCATGACAGATGGTAGAACCATTGAGGTCACGATGCACAGAATGTAGAATAGATACAAGCTACTTAAGAAAGACAAAATCATTTTACAGATATTAGAGGTAATCATACTTAACAGGCAAAATACAATACAAGGAAAAACGGAAGGCTGGATAGTGACACGGCCCATCTGTAGTAGTGCAGGTGTTAAAAAAAATTCTAAAAACCATCATGCAAGCTACATTACAATTACAGCTTTTATTGATGGAGCCGTCTATTAAAGTTTGATGGGGTTTTTTTCAAATAGGAACTTTACTTTTTGAACAAACTTTGAATAAATCAATACCGTGTTTTTCCAAAAATAAGACACTGTGTTATACTTTTTTTTGCCCCGAAAAAAGCACTAGGACTTATTTTTGGGCAGGTTTTATTTTTGGGGAAACACGGTTGGGGTAAGTTTACCCCCCCTCAAAAAAAGCAGACCCAACCTTCCCTATAACTCATACTTACCAGACCCTGGATGTCTGCGTGACTTCTAGGTCCTCCTACAATTTACCGCGGGCATTCCCAGCAGGTATGCTCCACGCGGTCCTCCCCTGCTTCAGGCCGACACTCACATACATCAGATCGCGGCACACACAGATTGCTCACACACACATGGGATGCATTGCAGTGGAATGCATGGAGGACTCGGCGATGGAACACAGGTCCTTTATGCATTCCACCGCACTGTGTCAAGATTCTCTGCTGGCCAGAAACAATTGATATCGCTGGATGTGGTGAATGTGTGTGAGCGATCTGATATGTGATTGTGTGCGATCTGATGTGTATGATCTGATGTTTGTGTGTGTGTGTGTGCGATCTGAAATGTGTGGGTGTGTGATCTGATGTGTGTGTGTGTGCGATCTGATTGTATGCGTGATCTGATGTCTGTAGGTGTGTGTTATGCTGCAGGTCCTCCTGGTCGGCATCTGGAGAATATGATGGTGGGGTCTTCTCTCTTTTGTCTTTTTTCTTTAGGGAATGTCTGCTTTCTATAATGAAGTGTCCTGCAGTATCTTTAACTTTTTTAGTTGCATGGACACTTCATTATCGAACCGCGACTACGGTTTATTTTCAGGGTAGGGCTTATAATTAAGCCTTGTTCCAAAAAGTCCAAAAATTCCTGATAGGGCTTATTTTTGTGGGTCATCCTATTTTTGGACAAACATGGTAGTATAGATAAATATAAGAAAATTTGTTTCTCCACCAGTACACAGAGGTGTCAGGTTACACTCCCCATTATACTGTTTGGAGAGAGGAGGAGTAAGGAGCAGAGCAAGAAAACAAGCAGAGACACAGGAAGATTGTTCTAATAAACTGTTACTTCACCCCAAACCTGGATTAAAATCTACATTGCTCAGTTCTGCCGCATAATTTCCTCCATAATCCATCTGTATGTGTGCCTGCAGACTTTTGAATCCTCACAGCTCTAAAGGGCCATTTACACGCTGCGACATTGCTAACGATATATCGTCGGGGTCACGGTCTTTGTGACACACATCTGGCGTCGTTAGCGACATCGCAGCGTGTGACAGGCTGGAGCGACCTTAAACAATCGCAAAAGATACAAAAATCGTTGGTATGTGACAGGTCGTTCATTTACCAAAAATCGTTGTCTGGTGAGTAGCGATGTTGTTCCTCGTTCCTGCGGCAGCACACATCGCTATGTGTGACACCGCAGGAGCGACGAACATCTCCTTACCTCCGTCCACCGGCAATGAGGAAGGAAGGAGGTGGGCAGCATGTTCCGGCCGCTCATCTCCGCCCCTCCTCTGCTATTGGACGGCTGTCGTGTGACGTTGCTGTGACGCCGCACGAACCGCCCCCTTAGAAAGGAGGCGGATCGCCGGCCAGGGCAACGTCGCAGGGAAGATAAGTCCGCGTGAAAGGGTGTTAGCAATGTTGTGCGCCACGGGCAGCGATTTACCCGTGTCGCACAACCGACGGGGGCGGGTACGCTCGCGAGCAATATCGGTACCGATATCGCAGCGTGTAAAGTACCCTTAAGTGTGTGTTCTGTTAGGATTCTCTGGTGTCGGTGCCAGGGGTTGGCAAGAGCATGACCGCAAGTATACATGCAATCACCTGCAGACTAGACGTGCTCAGCCTAACTTAATACATGTGAATTGAGCAAGGCTACACACATTTAGTCAGAATGTGACCAAAGTACATAAATTGCATACTTGTGATTACATGACAGCCCGCTCCTGGCGCTGGTAGCAGAGAATCCACATTCAATAGAGTGACTGCAGACTTGCGCTTCAAGCCTGAATAACTTATTTCAAAAGAAATGGTAAAACATTAAAGGAAACCTGTCACCAGGTTTTTCCCTTATGAGCTGTGGCCACCTTCAGTGAGCCCTTATATACAGCATTCTAGAATACTGTATATAAGAGCCCCGGCCGCTCTCAGTCCGATGCCTCCTCCATCTTGTGTGATAACCTTCTCAGTCCAGTGTGGGTGACGCGTCCTATGTTATACACACATAGGCCTCCATTGCGTTCCTGCGCATGCACAATTTGATCTGCAGATTAAAGTATTGTGGTGCGCATGTGCAAGTGGTCTTTGATTTTTCTTCACACCTGCACTTTACAATACTCTCTTCTCCCCTCAGCAGGGAAGATCAATGTGGTGACCTCCCTGTGGATGACGTAAGAAATGTTATCCACACAAGGCTAGGAGGGAGGACGGCAATTGTACAAGATGGAGGAGGTGCCGGACCCGAGAGCAATGACGACCATTAAACTGGACCACCCCCTAGGTGAGTAAAATAAAGGTAATTTTTTTTACATTCTACAGAGCGTCCTGGGCTCTTATATACAGTATTTTAAAATGTATATAAGGGCGTACTGGTGATGGCCGCAGCTCATCAGGGAAAATCCTGGTGACAGGTTTCCTTTAATCGCTAAGTGGCAATAGGTATCAACCAGGTATTATTTTACATCTTGTAAAATATTCAATGCTGTATAGAGAGAAGTAGGGTTAACACCGCGCTACCACAAATAATGGAAAATTGTTCATAATATATTCTTTTTATTCCATAGGTCAACGCGTTTCAGGGATCTAATCCCCTTCTTCAGGACCAAGTGTTTTGTTGATTTTTTGTTTGGTCCAGAAGAAGGGGCCTGGATCCCTGAAACGCGTTGACCTATGGGATAAAAATAATATATTATTATGAACAATTTTCCATTATTGGCAGTAGCGCGGTGTTAACCTTACTTCTCTCTATCCAGCACCGAATATTAATCCAAGTGGCGCTGTGGCATCAGCTACCTATTTCAAGGCTTCATAAGGGGTTGTGACTTTCACAACCCGGCCAGGTGAGTGTTATTATTTTTAGCACTGTCTGTTAAAGCAGTATTTGCACTCTCTGTTCTTAGTGTTCACTCTTTGTAAAATAGTAGATTTAGAGCTGTGTATTAGAAAAACTGATCTCCGACTGCTAGAAAGATATTTAAAAGAAATACTGTATATCAGCACACAGTTTTAAAACCCATTGAACAAAAAGTAAAGAAAATGGTGTTCAGCTACAGACATTCATTCTAAGCTTATTGGTGGCATGGCACCTACTATATTTCCTCTTGGCTTGATTATTATACATTAAAAGGAAGCATTTATTAAACATGCATTTTAAAATGAAAGAAAAATAGTTTCGGAGCGGGTTGCTACTTTAAGTGATATTAATATGTTTCCCTTCGCTAATGAATAAATGGTTTTCAGTGGATGAACTCTCTATTTTTTTCTTGTACTATCTGGTAGGAAAAATGGATATCATATATCGCTTGGAAATGCTCGGTGCAGGTGGGAGAGCATAATTAAGTGTTATGAAATTTCAGTAGTGCAGCACATATTCCAGTAACCATTATACCAGATCTCACATTCCTTCACAAAACCCAAATGAACACACAGAATACTATTTCTAACAATGTAATCGTGTTGTAAGTGGTTATCCGACAAACTTATACTTCCTCATTTTTAGAGCTAGATCACCATGAAATGCAATAAATAATAGTTATACAAAAAGTATAAGCAATGGAAAAAAAAAGAATACATTAAAACATAAATTTAAATAATTGACAGAAAATATTTCAATCTCATTACAATATTAGGGATGGGTTTTAAAAATCAAGAAACACATCTTTCATAATTTCATAGTTTTAAAGCCTGCTTTACATGTTACGATTCTGCATACGATATCGTATGCGATCGTAACCGCCCCTATCGTATGTGCGGAACGTTCAATTTTGTTGAATGTGCCACACAAACGATTAACCCCCGTCACACGTACTTACCTGTCCATACGACCTCGATGTGGGCGGCGAACATCCACTTCCTGGAGTGGGAGGGATGTTCGGCGTCACATCGACGTCACGCGGCAGCCGGCCAATAGAAGCGGAGGGGCGGAGATGAGCGGGACATAAACATCCCGCCCACATCTTTCTTCCGCATTGCTGGCCGGGAGCCGCAGGACGTAGGTAAGATCTGTTCATCGTTCCCGGGGTGTCACACACTGCGATGTGTGCTACCCCGGGTACGATGAACAACCTGATGCTCAATTCATGAGGAATGAACGACGTGCATGTGATGAACGTTTTACCATTCAATCGCAATCGCACGTAGCTGTTACATGCTACAATGTACCTTACGATGCCGGATGTGCGTCACTTACGACGTGACCCCGCCGACACATCATAAGATATATTGTAGTGTGTAAAGCGGGGTTAAGACTGAAAGTTAAACCTCTAACCTAACGTGTTGATCCAGAGGAATGCAAAAACCCCATGAGTCAGATGCTAATTGCTACATATTAGGGGGCGGGATCAATTTTGATGCTACATGTTATGCTCACCGGGAAGACTTATGCTGCGACGGCTTTACCCAGGGGTATAGGAGCGACAGTCTTTGGAGATAGGTAATAGCGGCAGCAGGTGACGAGGCTTTGACTGGGATGGATGGATGCGGCAGGAGCAGCTGGTGTGGATACTTCACAGCAGCGGTTATGATGGTTAGTGGCCGTGGTGGAACCTTGTAGCAGCAGCAGGATGTTAGGGATGTCAGCAGCAATACTGTGAAACACAATCATATGTCAGCAGTGGAAAGTAGCACAATACAGAAGTGGAGAAAGCAGCACAGTGCTAGGGGACCTGAGAAGTAGCAATGTATAAGACTCATTGCCCAGGCACTTCCTTAGGGCAGGAACTACCTTAAATAGCTGCAGCCTATCAGCTGACCTGAGAGGCACTTCCGGGTTAAGGGTATGCTGACCCTTTAAGAAAAAGGTTGTGGCTGCACGTGATTCCCTAAGGCAGAGGGAGGAGGCCTGCGATGAATATACAGCCTCCGGGAGACAGCAGCATGGGATGGGAATGGAGCAACCACCGCAGAAGGTCCAGACGGGTGAGAGGGCCAATGTCCCTGCTGGGAGAGGGGGGCAGGACAGTGCGGGGATGCCGGTGTGGGTGTTACACTACATATGTCCATCAGACTAATTATCTGGATCAAAGTCCCATCACAGAGTCATTCATTACTTCATTACTTCAGTACTAGGGCAGCACGGTGGCTCAGTGGTTAGCACTGCAGTCTTGCAGCGCTGGGGTCCTGGGTTCAAATCCCACCAAGGACACCATCTGCAAGGAGTTTGTATGTTCTCCCCGTATTTGCGTGGGTTTCCTCTGGGTTCTCCAGTTTCCTCCCACACTCCAAAGACATACTGATAGGGACTTTAGATTGTGAGCCCCAATGGGGACAGTGTTCCTAATATATGTAAAGCGCTGCGGAATATGTTAGCGCTATATAAAAATAAAGATTTGATTTTTACTATATATTTTTTCAAGAAAGGCATCCATGCGCTCCTTAACTTATTTAATGAATTAGCCATTACAACATGTTGTGGCAAAAAGTTCCATAATCATACTGCTCTTACAGTAAAGAATCAATAAGTCTGAGTTCAACTGTCCTGTAAACATCCATTAGAACGGAACCTGCAGAAATCCGATGGCATAACTATTTCTGCTGGATCCGTTTTTATAACGTGGGAGGCTATGGCGAGCAGATCCGTTAACGGGCTGCTATTTGTCTTTGATTTAAAACGGATCCTGTAAGAAAAAAACGGATGTTAAAAATTCAAGAAAAATGGATGGCTAAAGAGCAATTCTTTAAAAGATCTGTTTTCCATTGACTCCAATAGTTAAGTTAACAAAACGTATTCACAGACTTCAGTTATTTAACAATGGACAAAAACGATGTGTTTGCACAACTTTTTTCCCCACAAATCTCTGCAGAATCAGTTCTAATGGATGATTACAGGATATGTGAACTCAGCATAACTGCCATTTTTCAGACCAAGTGTCCAGCTCTAAGAAATTAATATTACTAGCGATGGGTGAACCCAAACTCATGATGGGCGACACTTAAGGCCGCTTTACACGCTGCGATATCGTGACCGATATCGCTAGCATGCGTACCCGCCCCCATCAGTTGTGCGACACGGACAAAACGCTGCCCGTGGCGCACAACATCGCGCGGACCCGTCACACTACTTACTTGCCTACGGACGTCACTGTGACCGGCGAACCGCCTCCTTTCTAAGGGGGCGGTTTGTTCAGCGTCACACCGACATCACAGCAGCGTCACTGAACAGCCGCCCAATAGAAGCGGAGGGGCGGAGATGAGCAGGACGTAACATCCCGCCCACCTCCTTCCTTCCTCATTGCTGGCGGCCGCAGGTAAGGTGAGGTACCTCGTTCCTGCGGTGTCACACATAGCGATGTGTGCTGCCGCAGGAGTGACGAACTACTTCGTGCACCGATCAGCAGCGATATTTGAGAATGGACCCCCATGTCAAAATCGCTCATAGGTGTCACACGCAAAGACATCGCTAAAGAGACAAATTCCGTGACCCCAACGAGATCGCTCGGGTGATGTCTCAGCGTGTAAAGCCCGCTATAGTGTTCGTGCACGGACCCCGAACACGGACTTCGCAGGAAAGTCTGTGTTACTGTTCAAGTTCGGCCACCTGGATAAAAAGAAAAAAGAAAAAAGTTAAAAAGCAAGCAAAATGGGTATTAGAACAGGGTAGTTATACTGACTGTGTCTCCTGCACGACTGTCAAACTGCTTCCGGGTTAGATAATTAACTCTCATGCATTATCATGGCTTTCCCAGTCTGCCCTCTGTGACAGCATCTGTGATTGGTTGCAGTCAAACCGCCGGTGTGCTGGCATCTGTGATTGGTTGTGGAGTGTAAAAATGAATACTTCAAAAACATGGCATAGGGTCCCCCGTATATTGATACCGCGCACAGATAAAGCAGACTGCCAATGGCTGCAGCCCACAGCTGTGTGCATTATCCTGTGCCAGGGTATTAAGATTGGGTGCAGAAATGTCTGCAACCAAATACTTAACGTGCGCACATCACCTAATCCGGTAATCCAGGATAGAGTTCTGTAACTTCAACAAGGTGAAGTCACTGAGTTCAATTAGTTCTTGTCAGTTCACCTGAGGTCACAGCTGTGAACCACCAGCTGTAACCTCAGGTGAACTCAGTGATGTCACCGATCACAGCTGCAGCTCTGTCAGTGTGTCCCTGACACCGCATTGATCGGTCACATTTTCTTATATGACCACGCACTGCAACCTCAGATGTAGCAGAGCTGGGATGGTCGTGGGACCTCGTGTGGATTATGTGAGACTTGCAAGGGTGTTTTGGGGAGGTAATGAATTGGATAAAGAGGTTTTTACTTAATAAAGTATTTTTCTCTGTGTTTTGTATTTATTTCTTTTGACTTACAGGGTTAATAATGGGAGGGTCTCACATTGCGTTTGGTGGGAGTTGGCGTGGGAGATGATGGCATGCACTAACATTGTATTAAGATTCAAGTTTGAGGAAAAGATGCATTCTGGAAATATTGTGGAATTGGAGGCAGCGGGTGGTGGTAAGGATCTAGATGTGTGGTTTAAGTCAAGGGTTACTCCAAATTAGCGGACTTGTGATACAGGGCAATATGTAATGTTATTTAGGTAGGTATGTTTGTTAGGAGCATAGGAGCAGTGACTGAGATGGAGAAAAGCTGATGAGTTTGGTTTTATACACACTGAGTTTTATAAAGCTGAGACACTTCTACCACATAGGATGCTCTATCGAGCTACTTCCTGGTTCCTCACCTCACTGTGGCTGAATTTACCCTTTGTCCCAGGTGGAGACCCAGGCCATGTCAGAGTACATCAAGGAGAATCTTGCTAGGAAATTTATTCGGAAGCCCTCCTTCTCTAAGGGGAGTCGGGTTCTTCTTTGAAAAAAAAAGATGGTTCCCTTCAGCTATGTATTGATTATAGAGGTCTCAACCAAATCACGCTCAAGAATAAGTATCTGCTACCGGTTATACGGTAATTGTTTGACAGTCTCCGAGGTTCAAGGATCTTATCCAAACTCAACCTCCATGGTGTGTACAACATGGTCCAGATACAGTCTGGTGATAAATACAAGACTGCCTTTAATACTCATGACAGCCACTACAATTATCGTGTAATGCCGTTAGGCCTCAGCAATGCTCCTGTGGTTTTCCAGGAATTTGAGAGTGATATCTTCCGAAACCTGCTCTACTAATGCGTGGTGGTCTACATGGATGACATTCTTGTCTTCTCTCCTGATCTGCCAACACAAAGGAGGAATATTCACTGGGTTCTACAGAGTCTGAGAAAGAATCTTTTATATGCAAAATTAAAGAAGTGGCTTTTTGAATGGACCTCTTTTCCCTTCCTGGGTTACAAATTCTCTCATATCAACTTTAGGATGGATCCGGAGAAAGTGTCAGCAGTTCTGAAGTAATGATTTGCAGTTCCTGGGTTTCACCAATTCATTCCGAAATTCTAATCTCGGATTCTCCCTGTCACAGCCCTGAGCTGCAATGTGATCCACAATCCTAAGATGTAGATTCCAGAAGTGGGGAGTGCGTTTATCACCCTCAGCAGGCCTTCTCTTTGGTTAAAGGACTGCATAGACCAGAGATTAACAGACAGTTCTTCTTAGTGGATGCTTCGTCTTCCGGGGCTGGTATGCAAAAAATAAATCAAATGGAATGAAACCGGTTTAAATGCCGCGCTAGAAACCACAGATGCTGTAGATAAAAAGATTTTCTTTATTTCATAATTCTACGCATTTCAAAGTCATCTCCGCCTCCTTCTTCAGGAACAAAAATCATTTATGATTTTTGTTCCTGAAGAAGGAGGCGGAGATGCCTTTGAAACGCGTAGAATTATGAAATAAAGAAAATCTTTTTATCTACAGCATCTGTGGTTTCTAGCGCGGCATTTAAACCGGTTTCATTCCATTTGATTTATTTATTAACTGCTCCCCGGGGCCGCTGCTAAACCACTATAATCACTCACATGCGACCATAGGGTGTTGTGACTGGCACAACCCTACCAGGTGAGTGTGTCTCTTTCTATCTCTCTACCCTCATACCGAGTAAGACCCTATTGCGCTTTTTTCCCCTACAGCTTTACAAGGGGCTGGTATGCAGATGTCTCTGCTACAGGTAAAATGGTAACCTGTAGTTTATTTTCTAGTGCCTTCTCTGCTCCTCATTGCAACTACTCGAGTGACAGAGAACTGTTGGCAAAGATGGCTCCAGAGGAGTGTTGATACCTAATGGAAGGGGTGGTGTATCTCGTTGTCATCTACATCTACACCGATCTCTTGGCCTACCTACAGTTGACTCAGAGGCTTATTCTGTGCTAATCCCAATGGTTGCTATTCTTCGCCCACATTGACTTTGTTCTGCATTTCCATCCGGCTGAAAAGAACTTCAAGGCTTATGCCTCAAAACATTGTTGAGCTCTCCAAGATTCTCAGGGTAGCTCTAATAAGTGTGTCTCCGGTAACATCTGGAAAAACATTAATTGCAGAGGAAGCGTGTGTTGCAGTTGGGTCACTTCTGTAAACTGACCAGTAATGCTGGACAGAAGTTGATTTTTCTCATCTCCAGGTATCATTATTGGCCAATCCTGCGCAAGGATGTTCTGGACTGTGTCTCGGCCTGTTCTCTGTGTGCTCGAAACAAGACCCCTAAGAAGCTTCCTGCTGTGCAACTACTTCCCTTACCGGCACCGTCTAGCACATTTCAATGGACTTTATCACCAACCTGCCAAGGTCCTTTGGTTGCTCCACCATCTAGGTAGTGTTAGACAGGTTCTCTAAAATGACCTATTTCACTCTACTGTCTAGTTTGCCTTTTGCACCAGTGCTCGCTGAACACTTCATCCAACATATTTTCCTCCTGCATGTCCTTCCTCTCCACATTGTGTCTGATAGAAGCATCCAGCATGTCATCTGGGCCTGGTGATTTGCCTGTGTCGGGCATTGTTGTTCTCTGACATTACACTGATGTCACTGACGCAAGGTAAGGCTTTTATATTAGAGTAGGATCATCTCAATTGGACACACCTTGTCTTGGTGGGATGGCTTTCACGCTCTTTGATCAAATAGTGTTAACCAAATACCCCATGTTATTTAAATGTACTACCACTATTTACTTAATCGCTCATTTTGATTTTTTCTTTTGGGTTTTGTCTGTGAAATGTCCATGGAGTGAATGTGCTCCTATTTCAGATATACTAACTTTTACTCTTGCTCATTCTTTTGTTTTTTGTACTTTGTACAAATAGAGGTGTGGTCCCTTCCTTTGAGCTGGATATTGCATCTACAGTATATAGCGTCCCAGGACAGGTGGCAGGTCGTGCCTTGACATTCTCTGCCCAAATTTACATTGAGGTCTCTATCACAATCTAAGGTTTTAAAATTAGAGTCGGACTGTTCCAATTGGGTACACCTGGTTGCAGTGGGATGGCTTTTACACTCTTTGATCAAAAAGTGTTAACCACATACCAATGTACTACCACTATTTACTTATTTTCTTTATTATAGTGTATATTGTGCTCATTGTGTGTTTTTCTCTTGGGTTTTATTATAGTGTTTTTGAGGAGGCACTGCATTACTTGCTGGGTTAAAGAGGTGACTGTTAATGTAAAATGTCTGGTATCCCTAAATATGTCATATCATTGCATTGTCCTGTGTAAATACTGCAGTTGGTTAGACTTGTGTTAGGCCTCTTTCACACGTCAGTCAAAAACACATACGTTTTTCCCTGACATGTTAAAGATGCATTTAGCCCTCCGTGTGCTGTGATTTTGGCACACGTGTTCTGTGTATGCTATCCATGATAGCACATAGAGATCAGGCATGCCTATACTCACCTGTCCCCAGTGCCACTCTCCGTGGTGCTGATGTCTCCAGCTGCTGCAGTCTCCCTACTGCTGTTATTTCCGGGTCGCAGTGAAGTGAATATTCATGAGCATAATTAGACAGCCTGGAAGCAGGTGACAGCAGCGGCCGGAGACAGCATCGCTGGACACTGGTATGAAAGTCATTTTATTTCAAAGAAACAAATTTTCTCTGGTACGTGTCACACTACTGTGTGGTCCATGTGACATCAGTGATGCTGGAAAAAAAAACAGACTTGTCTTCTTGTGGAACACATGGAGAAGCATGTGCGCCGCACCGAAACACAGTCAGTGAGAAATCACTGATGTGTGCGCAAACCCATTGATTGTCATGGGTCTGCGTACGTCCGTGATTCCGGTACGTGTAAAAACAGCAAAATACATTACAAAATCACTGACGTGTGAAGGAGGCCTTATGCAGGAAATCCTAACCAAATCACTTGAATGAGGGATCCTAAATCTAGTGCAAGTATGTGCAAATTATCCTTCGCTCCTACAGGGTATACTATGTTTTGTTAAAGCTTTTTAATAAGCATTACTATTATATTGTTTTACCTAACTCCTTTAAAACATAACCAATTTTCAAATTTTGTGGTTTAATTTTGCCTTTCTCAAAAGAGCAATAATTTTTTCATTTTTTCATCAACATATTCCAAGTGGAATGAAATGGTAAACAGAAAGTGCAATTAAACTACTATTTTTTGGGTTTAACTTTAAAGGGTGCTTTACACGCTGCGACATCACTACCGATTGCTAGAGATGTCGCGAGCGATAGCATCCGCCCCCGTCGTTCCAGCAATATGTGGTGCTCGCTGGCGTAGCGCGCATTATCGCTACGGCAGCGTCACACGCACATACCTTGTCAGCGATGTCGCTGTGACCGCCGAGCAATCCCTCCCTTAAGGGGGAGGTGCGTTCAGCGTCATAACGACGTCACTGCGGCGTCACTAAGCGGCCGGCCAATAGAAACGGAGGGGCGGAGATGAGCGGGACGTAACATCCCACCCACCTCCTTCCTTCCGCATTGCCGGTGGACGCAGGTAAGGAGATGTTTGTCGTTCCTGCGGTGTCACACATAGCGATGTGTGCTGCCGCAGAAATGACCAACAACATAGTAACAGTGGCAGCAGCGATATTAAGGAAATGAATGACGTGTCAGCGATCACTGTTTTTGAACGATTTTGCGATCGTTGATCGTCGCTCATTGGTGTCACATGCTGCAATTTCACTACCAGTGCTGGATGTGCGTCACTAATGATGTGACCCCGACGATATATCGGTAGCGATGTCTCAGCGTGTAAAGCACTCTTTAGAGTAGACCGTGCATTAAAAATGAGAGGTTAGTCCAAATACAATAATACCAAACAGGTATACATTTTTTACTATCTTAGTGGCTTAAAAACTCTGCACTTTATAAAATAATTAAAAAAAGTTTGTGTCGACAATTTCCAAGACTCATTAATGTGTTACGGGAGTGTACGGATGGAAAAGGGGGTCCTAGGCTGACTCTAAAAATGGGGCCCTGTGCTGTCCCTTATCTCTAAGGTTTGATGGTAGCCTAAAACATGGCTCTATCTCCTGTCCAAGCCCTGATAGTACTTCCCACCACCCAGGGAGCAGGCTGGAAACCTAGTTGCCAAAACCCCGCAACTAATCACAGACAAGGGTAAACAAAGCTATATCCAGCAAACAGCCCCAGAATCCAGAACCTTATAAAGGAGGGAGACGGTGATCAGCAGCCTGAAATCCCAGCAGCTGATCAAAGACCAGCAGAAATTAACTCCCGCTGTACTGGAGAGCAGCGAAGCCAGAACCAGCCGATGCCCATGACAGGCTGTGCAACTAAAGAATCCCAGGAAGTTTGTGAGACTCTGCAATGTGAACGGAATCCGACACCGCCATGACACCCAGTGAGTGCAACGCACAACACCGCACAACAAAATGTTTTATTTTTCCATCAATGAAGCTGTTTTATGGCTTGATTTTTGCGTGGTGAGCTGGCGTTTCTTTAATTATACCCTTTTGGAGTACATTTTACATTTTGATTGTTTTTTTTTATGGCATTCTCTGTGAGTTTCTAGAAAACTTCCCCAATGATGGGAGGAATAATGTGCACTAGAGTTTGGCCACATTAAAAACAAACATGGAAATCTGACGGAGTTATTGAATTTTAGCATGATCTGTCAGGATCTGTTCCAAATGTCGCTCATGGCTCCCGTAAAAAGAAAAAGTTTCACAATTGGCAAATGTAAGACTTGGAGCCAAGGGATTCTGCGTCAGGTTTCTCAGGGCAGAATGGCTTCTTATATTTTACACAGACATGGTAGATCTAAAACAAGTTTCATAAAAATAACATCGAAATAGACAATACATTGTGCAGTTCTAAATTCTGTTGAAAGGGGCTTCACAGCGATATTGCATGTATAGGGAACAATATAGTGTTAATATAAGCATCTGGGGTCTGATGGCGGACAGTTAAAAGCATCATTGCAGGCAGAAAGCTGTAGCTCTCTGATATCTCAAAGGATGGCAAATGGTTTACGGATGACTGGATTTTGGGTTCATTTTGCAGATAAGAGATGTTAAGTCCTGTGACTGAGCTACAGACTTTAACCTCTATAATCCAGAAGAGATTTTCTTCAAAAGTATCCTATAGAGACTCCTTGCCCTGCAATGCGTGGCTAAATAAAATGATAATCATAAAGCAATGCGCATCATTCCCCAAGTAATAATAAATTTAATTGTGTAAGTCTGAAATGCGTCATTCAGTTATTTCATATGCTTTATGTAGGAATTGATATCAGAGAGAATTTCCAGCAGTGATCACTAATCAAAGGCTGATGGACATTTTAGGGTGAAAACAGAATAGGTCGCAGTTCATATTGCTACAAATAGGACGCAGAAGTCGAATATAAGACAAAAGATAATAAACATCAGCACAAAGCATAACTTATTTTATGGTCATATTGCCCACCTCTTGGAAGTTGTCTGTCACTCAGACGTTTTTACAAACATCATCGACTGTCACGGCAGCATTGAGATCTGTTCAGACTTCGGATTCACACTCCGCCTTAGAACTTCTCTGAGGTCTCTAATCAGCACAGACTGACTCGGCCATCGACCAACAGATTAGTAGTTCAAGGCAAGAGTTAATCACTTCTGGTCTGCTAGTGAGTCATCTCTTATCACTTGTTGTGGGGGATCCATTTACATCTGCTCCCCTTCTATATATATATGCTGGTTGGACACTTCTATTAGTGCCAGCTATAGTTTATCTTACCTGGTCTGGTGATGTGTTGTAATCCAGACTATCTGGTGATTGTAGCACTTGATGCTGAGTGGGGTTGTGGAGTTAACCCTTGTTGTCTTTTTGTTGCTACCTTCCTGCTCTTGCGTTTCTCTGAGTCTCGTATTGTTGCTTCCGGTGTGTTTGCAGTGTGCCGGAGTATTGGTTTTCCCCTATCTTTATCTGTGTTTATAGCTCTCTTGCCCCTTCCTTCTCTGGTGGAGTAGGGAATCAGATCAGATCTTGTAATGAGCTTGGCCAGGCATGTAACTCAGGCATCTCCACCATTAGGGGTAATCTTGAAGTTAGGGATAGCCTATGAAACCGTAGCATGAGGGACAGCATAGAAGCCCTGTGCCTTGTTTTCCTACAGTCACATCCTGACATTGCCAGTCAGACGTCAGTCAGTCTTGTGGCAATTAAGCAGTGTTTTCAAAAATGTTAGGATGCAGACACATCCACTTTAGAAGACACCCATCATGAAAGCATATCCTCCGCTGCTTCATCCCTCATCCCTGACTTCCCAGAACAATAAATCTTTTGCAAAAGCCGATTTCTGGAAGGTTTCATTGGAAGTCCAGGATGTCTAGTTTTCAAAGGTGTGCAAAGATAATTCTTGTGAAAGGTTATCACAGGTTAGATAGAAATTTGTGCATCAGTTGGAACAGACTGTTGGGACCCCCATTGATGCAGAGAAGAGGACTCTGATGTACCCCATCAGAATAGGTCAGATAGTGTGCGAGGGCTATACTACTCATGAGAGAAATCTAATGATAAAAATAACCTAAGGCAATAAACTAAGAAAAACACATTTCTTTAGACTAGCCTATCACCTCACCTCCCTCATCTAATCTAGTCCCATTCTGCCCTTCATAAAATTAACTTCCAATCCTTGTCCCCTTGTCCTTTTGGTTCCTTCCTCTCCATGTACTTTTTTACACTCTGTACCTGTATAAATTCTGTCTGGCCAGTCCACGCAACTGGTTTTGAATCCCCTATTAAATCGATGGCTGGACCATATACAGTTAGGTCCAGAAATATTTGGACAGTGACACAATTTTTGCGAGTTGGGCTCTGCATGCCACCACATTAGATTTGAAATGAAACCTCTACAACAGAATTCAAGTGCAGATTGTAACGTTTAATTTGAAGGTTTGAACAAAAATATCTGATAGAAATTGTAGGAATTGTACACATTTCTTTACAAACACTCCACATTTTAGGAGGTCAAAAGTAATTGGACAAATAAACCAAACCCAAACAAAATATTTTTATTTTCAATATTTTGTTGCGATTCCTTTGGAGGCAATCACTGCCTTAAGTCTGGAACCCATGGACATCACCAAACGCTGGGTTTCCTCCTTCTTAATGCTTTGCCAGGCCTTTACAGCCGCAGCCTTCAGGTCTTGCTTGTTTGTGGGTCTTTTCGTCTTAAGTCTGGATTTGAGCAAGTGAAATGCATGCTCAATTGGGTTAAGATCTGGTGATTGACTTGGCCATTGCAGAATGTTCCCCTTTTTTGCACTCATGAACTCCTGGGTAGCTTTGGCTGTATGCTTGGGGTCATTGTCCATCTGTACTATGAAGCGCCGTCCGATCAACTTTGCGGCATTTGGCTGAATCTGGGCTGAAAGTATATCCCGGTACACTTCAGAATTCATCCGGCTACTCTTGTCTGCTGTTATGTCATCAATAAACACAAGTGACCCAGTGCCATTGAAAGCCATGCATGCCCATGCCATCACGTTGCCTCCACCATGTTTTACAGAGGATGTGGTGTGCCTTGGATCATGTGCCGTTCCCTTTCTTCTCCACACTTTTTTCTTCCCATCATTCTGGTACAGGTTGATCTTTGTCTCATCTGTCCATAGAATACTTTTCCAGAACTGAGCTGGCTTCATGAGGTGTTTTTCAGCAAATTTAACTCTGGCCTGTCTATTTTTGGAATTGATGAATGGTTTGCATCTAGATGTGAACCCTTTGTATTTACTTTCATGGAGTCTTCTCTTTACTGTTGACTTAGAGACAGATACACCTACTTCACTGAGAGTGTTCTGGACTTCAGTTGATGTTGTGAACGGGTTCTTCATCACCAAAGAAAGTATGCGGCGATTATCCACCACTGTTGTCATCCGTGGACGCCCAGGCCTTTTTGAGTTCCCAAGCTCACCAGTCAATTCCTTTTTTCTCAGAATGTACCCGACTGTTGATTTTGCTACTCCAAGCATGTTTGCTATCTCTCTGATGGATTTTTTCTTTTTTTTCAGCCTCAGGATGTTCTGCTTCACCTCAATTGTGAGTTCCTTAGACCGCATGTTGTCTGGTCACAGCAACAGCTTCCAAATGCAAAACCACACACCTGTAATCAACCCCAGACCTTTTAACTACTTCATTAATTACAGGTTAACGAGGGAGACGCCTTCAGAGTTAATTGCAGCCCTTAGAGTCCCTTGTCCAATTACTTTTGGTCCCTTGAAAAAGAGGAGGCTATGCATTACAGAGCTATGATTCCTAAACCCTTTCTCCGATTTGGATGTGAAAACTCTCATATTGCAGCTGGGAGTGTGCAATTTCAGCCCATATTATATATATAATTGTATTTCTGAACATGTTTTTGTAAACAGCTAAAATAACAAAACTTGTGTCACTGTCCAAATATTTATGGCCCTGACTGTACATACTTAAAAAGTGGGTGTGAACCCTTTTCCCTCCAGGGGTGGATCCTAGGCACTGGAGAAGACACTCTTGGTTGATCAGGCAGTGTGTGTGTGTGGGAGGGGGGAGTGGCTATTGACGCCGATAGGGTCTGCAGCTGCGGCCAGACCCTCATAACCTGTGTGGATCGATAGAAGCTGCCACGTGAGACTGTGTCGTGCCCCTGTTCTGCTGGATCCATTGAATTCTTCCAAGGACTATTTCTATATTTTCTCTGACGTCGGATTGCCGGGTGGCTCCCCCAGATCTGTTTCCTTTGTGTGGACTCATTGTGGACTCTAAAGAACAATATTGATATTGGATGTTCTGTGCTCTCTGACTCAATAAATCTCATTGGCTTGATCCTTGGCCTGGTGTCCCTGCCTATTCTGTTTCACACACCACGTCACACTGTACTTTGCCTTTTCTGACAGTTCCAAAGACAATGAATACAATCAAGCTATCCTCCATCCTAACTCCATTCTGCAGAGCCCCGTTCTTCGGATCAGTGTGTGTCACAGTGGCTGAAACCCCAACAATCTATCTATCTATAATATAGGAAATAACTTCCTGTTTTAAAAATAACCCTTTAACTGGGTAAGGGTACTTTCACACTTGCGTTGGACGGCTTCCGTTGCTATCCGCAGCCTTGAGGAATTACGGTAACTGTTGCAGGAAACCGTTATATTCCTCATAGACTTCTATTAGCTACGGATAGCAACGGATGGTCTTGCATTGCATCCGCCCCGCGGCGCATCAGTTGTTTTGACGCTGACCGTCAGTGACCATCGGGCGGATGGAACGCTGCATGTAGCGTTTTTCTGCACTTGGCGGAGTGTCAAAAAAACGCAACCTGCAGGATTCCGTCGGCGTCCATTGTTTTTATAATGGACGCATATGGTGGCGGATTCCGTTAGAATCCGTCATTTTGACGGATTCCGTTAACGCATCCATCTTTACACAACTGCGCATGCTCAGATGTGTAAAGTCAAGGAAAAAAAACCTATAACAGATTGCGTTATTTTGTACGATCCGTAGCATCCGTTGTGCCACTATATGCAACGCATCCGTTGCATGCGTCACACAACGCAATGCTACGGATCCCGTCCAACGCAAGTGTGAAACTAGCCTAAGAAAATAGAAAAAAACATTCCAAAATAATTTTTCATTAACTTCTTCCTGTATGGTGCTAATAAAATTACCTACAGCTTTTCTGTATGGACCCCATGTCAACTCTTCCTGTCTTGTAGTAGGGTGGTTTATTTTCTTGTTGTAGAGGCATTGTGGAGATAAAAATTACTATTCATGTCCATTTGCATATCTTAATATAGAATAGGTTCCGAGAGTTCAATGACACAGTAAAGGCAACTCAATGATGACTCACAATGAGTATTATTTTTTTACAGAAATAAAGATAGTTAACAGTGATAAGAGAAAAAGCGGAAACAGTATAAACAACTGCCAAGAGGGAGATCAAAACACAGATAGTGATATACAAAATGTATTTGCAAAATTTTACATGCACGTAAAGATTCTCATTAACAGGTATTATGGTATCTAGCGTTAACTTAATCTAAGGGTGGCTTTACATGCTGCGATATCCGGCCCGATATCGCTAGCATGCGACCCACCCCCATCGTTTGTGCGAAACGGGCATATCGCTGCCCGGCGCGCACAAAATCAGGCACCCCCGTCACACATACTTACCTGCATAGCGACGTCGCTGTGACCGGCGTACCGCCTCCTTTCTAAGGGGGCGGTCCGTTCAGCGTCACAGCGACGTCACTAAGCGTCTGCCCAATGAAAGCGGAGGGGCGGAGATGAGCGGGACGTAACATCCCGCCCATCTCCTTCCTTCCACATTGTGGCCGGAGGCAGGTAGGGAGATCTTCCTCGTTCCTGCGGCGTCACATGTAGCGATGTGCACTGCCGCAGGAACGAGGAACAACTTCGCCCCTGCGACAGCAGCGATAACTGGCAGCGGACCCCCATGTCAACGAGGAGCGATTTTGGACGTTTTTGCAATGATCCAAAATCGCTCCTAGGAGTCACACGCTACAACATCGCTACAGCGGCCGGATGTGCGTCACAAAATCCGTGACCCCAACGAGATCGCTGTAGCGAAATCGTAGCGTGTAAAGCCCGCTTAAGTCTCTCTCTGTCATGGAAATGTCGACCAAACTGGTCATCACATTCCTTTAACTGGATAGATCACTATAACAATGCATATAAAGTGAGGCAGCATACAAGGCCTATCAGAGCTATGGTACAATTAGCTAAAGCACAAGTTCAATTCTAGGTAATAACTTTCTTCCATTAGTAAAGTACATCTAAATGGGAGGTAGTCAATCGGAATTTCAATTGTCTGCATCGGGAAATAAGCATCTGGTTTACAGTGATTGACTGGCAAAGTCTGGTTCCTGGTGGTTGACCTTCGGTGCTTGACCAACAAAATCCAAAATCTGGTTGGTCTTCAGTGTTTGATCGAGGAAGTCTGGTTCCTGGTGTGTCTATTGCAGTAAAGGCCATGAGCCCGCTCTGTTGCTTACACATCTGCCTCTTCTCAAGTCTTAGAAGGAGAAAGATGAAGGAAACCGTTTGTCATCCCGCGCTTATCACCATTCAAGACCGAATAAATTATTCCAAGTCTTTATTGAGGTAGCTAAATACAAGTCAACGTGTTTCAGAGGTCGCAGCCTCCTTCCTCAGGACATATGTCAGTGACAAGAATAATTAGTTATCAAGAGAGATACGTCGGTATGAATATTCCTGGGCATAAACGTCATAGGACCTCCCTTCATTTCAAATGTTGGCGGGATCTATATTTCTGATCATCTAAAGTCTTGACGCCAACTCCTCCCATTCTTGAGCATCCCGGACCTTTATATCAGACAACTGCATCACAACTGTCACCTGACCCGACGTCTCTTTTAAATTCTTCCCTTGAGGGACACAAAGACCATTCAGTTCTTGTTTCCACAGTGAAACCAGCAGAAGACGACATTCGCTTGAAGATACTTTAGAGCGTCGAATGTATGTGTCTTCTGTCTGCCATCCCCTTACATTAAAAACCCCAATTAAACTTAACTAGTTTAGTAACCTCACTATGGGGCAGAATTAGAAACAAAAAAATACAAGACATTTTATTGGTACATGTCAGAAAAAATATATTTGCTTGGAACATATGCTGTAAACACAGCCAAGGAACCATTCAAGTATAACATTCTTACCCATTCTTCTTAATAGTTATAAATGTAAAATATACGTGCCAAAATAATGCTACGTCTGTCATCAAACACTCCATATAACATCCACTGAGGAAGAAAATAATAATTAGAAAAAAAAAATTATTGTAACCTAAAACCCTGGCATAGAAAAATGTGGAGGGTCCAGTGGTAACTGTGTAATTTTACATACTTCTACATTTACATTTCATTTTACAATTATTGCTCATTGTCAGAGAGATAAACACAATCATGTTAAATAAAAAAGGAAAATTTACAATGGTGCAAATCCTGAGGAAAAATAGGAACAATCTTCTAGTGGGTGCTTCTATGGGAAGGAGTGCTGGAAGCAGACAGAGGTATGCTCTGGTTTGTCTTGGCTCCATACTCCTAACTGCATCTCACATTGCTGATCTCGTACATTTATCCTTAAGTGTATCCATAATAAATTAGCGTAATTAGTATGATTACTGAAAGTAAGACACACAAATGTTCCACAAACTCAGACGGCTGGAGCCGTACAGAGCTTCAATGAATCTACAAACTGTGACAGCCGTAGAGAAAACCTTCAGCGAAAGGAAATGAAGGACAAAGAAGGGTGATTGTTAGAATGACAGTAAAGAGCGGAGCTTCAAACATTGGCTACAACTGGGTCTCACACTGGCTGTTCAGGGCAAAGGAGCGGGAATACATGATCTACATACCTGATGCTCGGAGATACTCTTGCTACATGACACCAATCTAGGATCTGCGGATCCAATTGGCAAGCCATAACCGAACCTGGATTATAATATTACATGGACTTCAGCATCAAATGCAATGATTCGGCTGAGATATCAAGGACTACCTAAGGAAGAAATCCAGCTTGGGACAATCCAGTCACCTGACTACAGGCTTTGCGGTCCTCAGCCAGCTTTCAAAATCTGGCATTAGTCCATTCTCGGTGGGTGCCCACCGAAAGCGGGGTGCTGCTGGTTTAGAGTAAGTAGCCCTGGAAGCTCTGGGGCATGGACATTCTAATCCCTGGTGAGCCAGCGGAAGGGTGAGAAACTGTTGCAGGTTACTTTCTGTGGTTTTGCTGGTTATGTGTAATATGCCGTTAATTGTTTGGGGATCCAATAAAGTCTTAATATTGTGATTCCCTCATCCTGTGTTGTCTGAGGAGTGATCCGCCCACGGTTAAGGAGGGCGGGAGTTCAATTTGAATGAGCCCTGGGCCACGCTGTCTTTCTAAAGGCGGCCGGGCCAGCGGACGAGAGCACCCACTGACCCCCGTGTCTCCACACGGAGGCATCCGGAATACATGATCTATATACCCAATCCATCTGGTATGGATCCATAATACGGCACCTAAGAATTCTATAGGGATTATTCAGAAATGAAAACTTTTGTACAAAAATTGCGATTTTACACCAACCCAGACACTTTTTAAAAAGAGTTGAAGAGAATTAATTTGACCCCTTTGCGACATCCGCTATACATATACGGTTTATGGACTGGGCTCACAGGGTGAACTGGCCCTAAACTCGCCAGGAGATGGCTGTGTATCACAGCCAGAACCTGCCTCTAACAATTGCGGGAGGAGCGGACCCTGTTCAACTGTTAAATCCCACTATCAAACTAAAAGTCACTTTACACACAGCGACATTGCTAGCGATGTCGCTGGTGAAAGCACCCGTCCCTGTCGGTTTTGCGTCACGGGCAAATCGCTGCCTGTGGCGCACAACATTGCTAGGACCCATCACACGTACTTACCTGCCTAGCGACGTCACTGTGGCTGGCAAACTGCCTCTTTTCTAAGGGGGGCGGTTCGTTCGGCGTCACAGCGGCCGACCAATAGAAGCGGAGGGGCGGAGATGAGCGGCTGGAATATACCGCCCACCTCCTTCCTTCCTCATTGCCGGTGGCTGCAGGTACGATATTGTTCCTCGTTCCTGCGGTGTCACACATAGCGATGTGTGCTGCCGCAGGAACGATGAACAACCTGCGTCCTGCAGCAGCAACGATATTTGAGAATAGAACGATGTGTCAACGATCAACGATATGGTGAGTATTTTTGATCGTTAGCGGTCGTTCGTATGTTTCACACGCAACGACGTCGCTAACAAGGCCGGATGTGCGTCACGAATTCCGTGACCCCAACGACATCTCGTTAGCCATGTCGTTGCGTGTTAAGTGGCCTTTACACACGCCAGTATAGGGGCGCACCACTCTAAGAGTCCATCGGTGGGCCCATGATGTGATTGCGGGTCACTGATTGGTCGTTATGAAAGCAGGGGTTCTGTTAAGAACCTCCATGCCTGTCATTTTAGCGCCACTTTAAAACCCTGTCTGTGGCTGGGCTTCAAACAAGACTGATTCTCACTATATGGAGCAATGAAATGCAGCTTCAAGTTAAAAATTGCGAAAATTTAAAAAAAAAAAAATTTAAAAAAAAGTTTAAAAAAAATAAGAAAAATAAAAGAAAAAGTTCAAATCCTCTCCTTTTGCCCCATTAAAAATAAAGATAATAAAAACAATACATATGTGGTATCGTTCTGCGTGGCTGTGTTCAAGTCCAGTTACCAAAATATAAAAAAAAATACCTAGACTGGTAAATACTGTAAACAATAAAAATTCAAAAACGCCATAATTATGTTTTTTTGGTCGCTGCAGTGCCACAAAAAATGCTGTATCAAGGGATCAAATCATAAAAAATGCAAAAAATAAGCTACACACAGCACCATTGACCAAAAAATGAAAATGCTACGGGTCTTAGAAAATGGCGACACAACCCCCCAATTTTTTTTGCAAGCTTCAGAATTTTTTTCATCACTAAAATAATTTAAAAAAAATGGACTTGTTTGGTTTCTCCATAATTGTACTGATGAGTAGAATCATATTATGTGGCTATTTTTACTACAAAATGTACGCTAAAAACAATTCCAAAAAAACATAACATATCAGAATACTGTAGTTTGGGGTTTTGTTTTGCAATTTCTCCTCATTTTTATTTTTTTTTCCCTGTTTTCCAGTACAGTATGTGGTAAAATGAATGGTGTCATTCAAAAGTATGCATTGTCTCACAAAAAGAAGCCCTCATGTGTATGCGCACAGAAAAAAAAAAATTATGGCTCTGGGTATAAGGGGAGGAAAAAACAAAAATGCAAAAACGGAAATTAGCTGTGTCGTGAAAAGGTTAAGGGCTCAGTCCCTCAAAGGTTAACAAATTCACTTTAGTGGAGTAAATTATTGATTAAAAATACTCCTGCATATTATCGGATTTTGGTGCACATTAAGTAAAAAAGTTGTCATCTTTTTTGAGGCGTGCACAACTCCCCAAATTCTTGGAGCGAGGGAGAGGGCTCCTGAATTACTGATAGTTCAGACCAGAGACCTTATTGCACTGCCGGCCCTAATGTGCGCTCTCCAATGCTGCAATATAAGGTGCTTTGTCTCTACAGCAATTGTGGAGCATAGTTGCATCAAAGCTGGCAGGATCGATAAAGCCTACTCAGCTCCTATTCTCCGTGCCACTGAAAAGAGCTTGTAAGTGCTGCACTCCTCAAAGCAGTGGCTGGAAACCTAGGCAGCGAGTAGTAATCAATACAATTAAACATCCCTCTGTTCTTGAGAATGGAGAGGATTTTTAATAACAAGTAAATTGTAGAAATGTTTGATTTTACAAGCAATTTGCAATTTCAACCATTTCATATGAAGAGAATAACCCTTAATGGACCGTTCTCTTATAGGGAATCTGTCACCAGTGAGCCATTATATACAGCATTCTATAATCTATATATATAATTGCCTTATTCTGTCTGTCTGTCTGTCTGTCTGTCTGTCTATCTGTCTGTCTGTCATGCTCCAAAATTGTGTCCTTACGGTGACACAAAGCTGATTGGCCGCTGGGCTCGCCATGGCCCCGCCCCCCCCACACGGATTGGCCGCTCGCCCAGGCTGCGCCCCCACACGGATTGGCCAGCCGCTCGCCCAGGCTCCGCCCCCCCCACAGATTGGCCTCTCGCCCCGGCACCCTGCAGGCATTGGCAATTCCACGCTAGCTCTGGCCCCGCCCACCTCCCCCCCGCGCATTCCCCGAACTGACACGGCTGTCACGGAGGTGAGTACTGTACTCCCCCCCCCCCCCGCGCATTCCCCGAACTGACACGGCTGTCACGGAGGTGAGTACTGTACTCCCACCCCCCCCCCGTCCCCCCGCTCGCACGGGAGTGGTGTGGGCCCCCGTGCGAGCGGGGGACGGGATGCGTTGGCATGGTTACAAGCGCATCAAGGTCCTGCAGCGGCGGAAGATCCACACGCACACTCACACATAACAGCACACACACATACACACACATCAGATCACACTCACTCTCACACACACACCTCACACACACATCACACACACATCACATCGCATCCACACACTCACAGCATCCGGCGATATCGCTTGCTTCTCGGCCTCGATACTGTGCTGTTGTGACCTTCCAGGACCTGACGGAGGATCACATGGCCAGAAGCATGTGGTATCTCCGGATGTTGTGACTGTGAGCGCGTATGTGCGATATCGTCAGTGTCTGTGTGTGTGAGTGTATGCGATCGGGTGTGTGTGAGTGTCGGGATCGGGTGTGTGTGAGTGTCGGGATCGGGTGTGTGTGAGTGTCGGGATCGGGTGTGTGTGAGTGTCGGGATCGGGTGTGTGTGTGAGTGTATGCGATCGTGTGTGTGAGTGTCGGCAGAGGAGCACGGCGTGCTGGAGGCTGGGAGCAGAGAGGCTGATCTTGGGGAAGGCTGGGAGGGGGAGGCTGATGCTGGGGGAGACTGGGAGGGGAAGGCTGATGCTGAAGGAGGCTGGGAGGAGAAGGCTGGGAGGAAGGAGGCTGGGAGGAGAGAGGCTGATCCTGGGGAAGGCTGGGAAGGGGAGGCTGATGCTGAGGGAGGCTGGAAGGAGAGAGGCTGATGCTGGGGGAGGCTGGAAGGAGAGAGGCTGAGGCTGGGAGGAGAGAGGCTGAGGCTGGGGAAGGCTGATGCTGAGGGAGGCTGGGAGGGGAAAGCTGATGCTGGGGAAGGCTGGGAGGACGGAGGCTGGGAGGAGAGAGGCTGATCCTGGGGAAGGCTGGGAGAGAGAGGCTGATGCTGGGGGAGGCTGGAAGGAGAGAGGCTGATGCTGGGGGAGGCTGGAAGAAGAGAGGCTGATGCTGGGGGAGGCTGATGCTGGGGGAGGCTGAGAGGAGAGAGGCTGATGCTGGGGAAGGCTGGGAGGAGAGAGGCTGATGCTGGGGACAGAGAGGAGAGGCTGATGCTGGGGACAGAGAGGCTGATGCTGGGGACAGAGAGGCTGATGCTGGGGACAGAGAGGCTGATGCTGGGAGAAGAGAGGCTGATGCTGGGAGAAGAGAGGCTGATGCTGGGAGAAGAGAGGCTGATGCTGGGGACAGAGAGGCTGATGCTAGGGACAGAGAGGCTGATGCTGGGGACAGAGAGGCTTATGCTGGGGACAGAGAGGCTTATGCTGGGGACAGAGAGGCTGATGCTGGGGACAGAGAGGCTGATGCTGGGGACAGAGAGGCTGATGCTGGGGACAGAGAGGCTGATGCTGGGGACAGAGAGGCTGATGCTGGGGACAGAGAGGCTGATGCTGGGGACAGAGAGGCTGATGCTGCGGGCAGAGAGGCTGATGCTGCGGGTAGAGAGGCTGATGCTGGCGCAGCATGGCGGATGGAGCACGTTTGGGAGTGCGCAGCATGGCGGATGGAGCACGTTTGGAAGTGCGCAGCATGGCGGATGGAGCACGTTTGGGAGTGCGCAGCATGGCGGATGGAGCACGTTTGGGAGTGCGCAGCATGGCGGATGGAGCACGTTTGGGAGTGCGCAGCATGGCGGATGGAGCACGTTTGGGAGTGCGCAGCATGGCGGATGGAGCACGTTTGGGAGTGCGCAGCATGGCGGATGGAGCACGTTTGGGAGTGCACAGCATGGCGGATGGAGCACGTTTGGGAGTGCGCAGCATGGCGGATGGAGCACGTTTGGGAGTGCGCAGCATGGCGGATGGAGCACGTTTGGGAGTGTGCAGCATGGGGGATTCAGCACGATGGGGAGTGCGGAGTATGGCGGATGGAGCACGTTTGGAAGTGCGCAGCATGGGGATTCAGCACGATGGGGAGTGCGGAGTATGGCGGATGGAGCACGTTTGGGAGTGCGCAGCATGGCGGATGGACCACGTTTGGGAGTGTGCAGCATGGCGCATGGAGCACGTTTGGGAGTGCGCAGCATGGGAGATGGAGCACGATGGGTAGTGCGCAGCATGGCGGATGGAGCACGTTTCGGAGTGCGCAGCATGGGGGATGGAGCACGATGGGGAGTGCGCAGCATGGCGGATGGAGCACGTTTGGGAGTGCGCAGCATGGCGGATGGAGCACGTTTGGGAGTGCGCAGCATGGCGGATGGAGCACGTTTGGGAGTGCGCAGCATGGCGGATGGAGCACGTTTGGGAGTGCGCAGCATGGCGGATGGAGCACGTTTGGGAGTGCGCAGCATGGCGGATGGACCACGTTTGGGAGTGCGCAGCATGGTGGATGGAGCATGTTTGGGAGTGCGCAGCATGGCGGATGGAGCACGATGGGGGGTGCGCAGCATGGGGGAGGGAGCACGATGGGAGGTGCACAACTCCCCCCAACACACACACACACACAACACACCACACACACACTGGGAACCACAAACACCGCCCTACACAGACACCCACACACACAGACAACGCTGCACACACACACAACACCCAACACACAAACACCGCGGCATACATAAATATATGCACATACCACGCAACACACACACATTGCACAAAACATACCTCCCCCCAAAACACACCACACCCACACAAACAGCGCAACACACACACACACAACGCTACAGACACACAGCGCTCCACAAACAACGCAACACACGCAACACACATACAACAACACTCTCACCCCCCCGCCACACCCAGACAACACCCAGAACATGTACAGCGCCTACACAAACACTTGGTAACTACAGACAACAACATCTATATATATAACAAAAATCATACATTAACTACACAATACGTAAATTCTAGAATACCCGATGCGTAGAATCGGGCCACCTTCTAGTACTGTATATAAGAGCCCAGGAAACTCTGTAGAACGTATAAAAGACCTTTATTATACTCACCTAGGGGGCGGTTGGGTCCGATGGGTGTCGCTGCTCTCTGTCCGGCCACTCCTTCATTTTGTGCAACCGCCGTCCTCTTTCTCAGCCCCATGTGGATGATGCATCCTATGTCATCCACACAGAGACCTCAATTGTGATCCTGAGCATGCACACTTTGATTTGCCCTGCTGAGGGCAGAAAAAAGTACTGTAATGTGCAGGGGCGAGGAAACAAACGCCTGCACATGTGCACTACAACACTTTGATCTGCTCTCAGTTGGGCAGGTCAAAGTGTACATGCGCAGGAGAGCAATGGAGGCCTATGTCTGGATGACATAGGATGCGTCATCCAAATGGGGCTAAGAAGGAGGACGGCGATCGCACCAGATAGAGGAGGTGCTGGACCGAGAGTAGCGACACCCATCGGACTTGACCGCCCCCTAGATGAGCATAATAAAGGTCTTTTTTATAGTCTGCAGAGTGGCCTGGGCTCTTATATACTGTATTATAGAACGCTGTATATAAGGGCTCACTTGAGGTAGATGCAGCTTATAAGGGAATATCCTGGTGACAGGATCCCAAATTTGGAGAACTTACTTCAACAGGCTTTATTTCCCTCAAGAAAACACCTTTCATTGTGAGGCATTATTCTATGGATAGACCGTGTGTCTACAAAAAAATATCTACGACACACGTCCGGTTTTGATCTGAGTCATGGAACAAAATTACCCATACAAGTCTATGGGTCTGTGAAAATCCATGGCATCCATGAACAATCCACATGTACCTATTTTTCATTTTGAAATGCATAGGAGAAGCTTGGTAATTTTATTTTTTCTTGTATATGAGAAAATCACTGATGAAATTGATGAAACATCGGTGAAAATCAGTCTGTTTTTTTCACATACATGAAAAGAGGGACAACTGTACGAGGCCTCAGGAAACATCCACATACGACTTTTCTAGTTTGGATTTTACCTGACAATATCTATGGTAAATTGCATAGATTGTTCTGCAGATTAACGTCAGATTTCACTCAATGCATTGAAAAGGTGCAGCCTAAATTGACGTTGTGGATGCCACACTCAAAGCGCTGGTTAATTTACACTGTAGATCTTCTCTGCAGCACATGAATGAGGTTTTGTAAAATCTCATCCACTATGCAATGAGAAAAAACTAATGGCACAGAACTGGGACATAAAATAGTTCGTCACATAAAAGTGCCCAGAGGCAAAAGAAAAAGTGATAGAAATAAATTAAAAAATGCCAAGCAAAGCAGAGTCTACACAAATATGTCATCTGTAATGGTGGCCATATTATTGCCACCCACAGTATGCTAAGCACCTGTAATAGTGCCGCAAGACTGTGCCAAAAAATAATAACTAACACACAGTCCTTATAATAATAATGCCAGACATCTCTATAGAGGTGTTTCCCAAACAGGCCATTATTGAGACCCTCCATGGCTGCAGCCACCGTCTGGTTACAAATGGCGGCAGGAGTGCCGCACAGGGAGACGCTCGTAGCCGCATTACCGGTGTACTCACCTGCTCCTGCACCAACTAAATGCAGATGAAAGTGAAAAAGCGCACACTCTGCAAGAAGCCATTAGACGCTTTTGGCATCACACCCTCACGTCTTCTTTTTGAGGAGTCAGGCGGCAGAATGATGCTATGCGCCATTGGTGTCATTCAGCGAAGAGAGGGTAAAACACAGAGCCGCCTATATATATATATATATATATATATATATATATATATATATATATATATATATATATATATATATACACATACTTATATACACACACACACACACACACACACAGTGCATGGTTGTTAGTTATCTGTAAGAAAAAAATATATTATTGGAGGTCAGAAATGGATTAGGAGAAGCCAGGGCCCCATGCAGTATAGAAGGCGCAGCCCTTCCCCCAGCCCCAATGTATGATGTGACCATCACACGATCTCCTTGGTGAGATTAATGGACATCTGCAGACATAAAATGATAAAGACAGCGTCACTCACAGGGCATATTTTTCCCCCTTATGTACAGCGCTATACAAAATAAAGCAGGGGTTGGAAATTACATTTTCCTAAGGGGTTACATGAGAGACCTTGACTGTTGGGGAGGGCTAATATATCGAATAGACCTGGCTCACTGAGTATAATAGGGTGCTCTGGAGAAAATAATCAACTGAAATCCAAAACAAATCTCCGGCACTCCAATTGGAAAAATAAGAACAAAGTCTGGGTTTCTTTGGTGTTTTTTTATTGTGAAGAAAAATGAAAAAGTCTGTCTCAACGTTTCGGTCTCGATGGGACCTTTATCGAGAGTAATATCAGACTATGTAAAAAAAGAAACATACATGTTACAAAAGGAAAATATTACATGAACAAAACAAAAATACATATTATGAGACAATTGCTCAGGTTCATACACAAAGTGCACACTGTAAAATCCATGACATATAAATCTGTGTCTGGATGAAAATTCCTGTACAGAGGTATTATCATGTACATACCCAGTAACACAATGACAATAATCCAAAAGATATTGAGTACTATGAGGCAATATAACATGTGTACATATGAAGAGATGACCCGATTTGGTCATCTCTTCATATGTACACATGTTATATTGCCTCATAGTACTCAATATCTTTTGGATTATTGTCATTGTGTTACTGGGTATGTACATGATAATACCTCTGTACAGGAATTTTCATCCAGACACAGATTTATATGTCATGGATTTTACAGTGTACACTTTGTGTATGAACCTGAGCAATTATCTCATAATATGTATTTTTGTTTTGTTCATGTAATATTTTCCTTTTGTAACATGTATGTTTCTTTTTTTACATAGTCTGATATTACTCTCGATAAAGGTCCCATCGAGACCGAAACGTTGAGACAGACTTTTTCATTTTTCTTCACAATAAAAAAACACCAAAGAAACCCAGACTTTGTTCTTATTTTTCCAATTGGAGTGCCGGAGATTCGTTTTGGATTTCTGTTGGGGAGGGCTGACCTAAAAGAATGAAATTAATTCTGCTCAACATTAATATATTAATTTAGAACTATTATTTTATATTAATTGTATCACTAAATATTAAGCAGAATTAAGTATGCTGACACCCCCTATATACAGTATGAGCCCACACACAGTACTCTTATATGCAGTATGAGCCCTCACACAGCCCATCTATATACAGCATTAGCCCCCACATAGCCTCTAATTACAGTATGAACCCCCATATAGGCCTTATATACTTTATGAGCCCATACACTACCCCTTATATAAAGCATGAGCCCCCATATAGCTGTTTATTATTATTATTAATTATTATTATAGCGCCATTTATTCCATGGCGCTTTACAAGTGAAACAGGGTATACGTGCAACAATCATTAACAGTACAAGACAGACTGGTATAGGAGGAGAGAGGACCCTGCCCGCGAGGGCTCACAGTCTACAGGGAATGGGTGATGGTACAATAGGTGAGGACAGAGCTGGTTGTGCAGTGGTCTACTGGACTGAGGGCTATTGTAGGTTGTAGGCTTGTTGGAAAAGGTGGGTCTTGAGGTTCCTCTTGAAGCTTTCCACGGTAGTGGAGAGTCTGATGTGCTGAGGTAGAGCGTTCCAGAGTATGGGGGATGCACGGGAGAAATCTTGTACACGATTGTGGGAAGAGGAGATAAGAGAGGAGCAGAGAAGGAGATCTTGTGAGGATCTAAGGTTGCATGCAGGTAGGTACCGGGAGACTAGGTCACAGATGTAGGGAGGAGACAGGTTGTGCATGGCTTTGTATGTCATGGTTAATGTTTTGAACTGGAGTCGTTGGGCGATGGGAAGCCAGTGAAGGGATCGGCAGAGTGGCAAGGCTGGGGAGTAGCGAGGGGAGAGGTGGATTAAGCGGGCTGCAGAGTTTAGGATAGATTGGAGGGGTGCAAGAGTGTTGGAAGGTAGGCCAGAGAGCAGGAGGTTGCAGTAGTCGAGGCGGGAGATGATGAGGGCATGCACTAATGTTTTTGCAGATTCTTGGTTAAGGAAAGCACGGATCCGGGAGATATTTTTGAGTTGTAATCGGCATGAGTTGAAGAGGGCTTGGATGTGTGGCTTGAAGGATAGAGCAGAGTCGAGGGTTACTCCAAGGCAACGAGCTTGTGAGACTGGGGTGAGTGAGCAACCATCAAGTTTGATGGAAAGGCTTGTTGGAGGAGATGAGTGAGGAGGAGAAAAGACAATAAACTCTGTTTTGTCCATGTTAAGTTTTAGGAATCGTGCAGAGAACTAGGATGAAATAGCAGAGAGACATTATGGTATTTTGGTTAATAGAGAGGTAATGTCAGGTCCAGAGAGGTAGATCTGTGTGTCATCGGCATAGAGATGATACTGGAAGCCGTGGGACTCTATGAGCTGTCCCAGGCCGAAGGTGTAGATGGAGAACAGCAGGGGTCCAAGAACTGAGCCTTGAGGGACACCGACAGATAGGGGGCGAGATGAGGAAGTGGTGTGAGAATGGGAGACGCTGAAAGTTCGGTCGGTTAGGTATGAGGAGATCCAAGATAGGGCCAAGTCTGTGATGCCCAGAGATGAGAGAATCTGTAGTAGGAGGGAATGGTCTACTGTGTCGAAGGCAGAGGACAGGTCCAGGAGGAGGAGGATAGAGTAGTGTCGCTTGGCTTTGGCGGTTAGATCATTGGTGACTTTGGTTAGGGCAGTTTCGGTAGAATGATGTGGTCGGAAGTCAGATTGAAGCCAGTCAAAGAGGGAGCAGGAGGAGAGGTATGAGGACAATTCAAGATGGACATGCTGTTCCAGTAGTTTTGAGGCGTAGGGGAGAAGGGATATGGGGCGATAGTTTGACATACAGCATGAGCCCCAACATGTCCTCTATATACAGGATAAGGTCCCAAATATACTACTATATACAGCATAAGCCCCCACAAAGCCTCATATACAGCATGAGCCCCCACATGTCCCCTACATACAGTATGAGCCCACACGTTGCCTTCTATATAAAGCAGGAGCCCCCACATAGCCCCTTATAGACAATATGAGACGCCACACATCCCATTCAGATTTAAAAAAACAAAACTCCACATGCTCACCTCGCTTATGTTCCCCCGGAGTTTCACTTCTTCTTGATGCCAGCACATAAATGCTGGTGCCAGCTGATTATGGTATTGCGTTGCCGCTCAGTTTTGCTGGCAGCATAGTTGCAGGAAAGCTCCCTGCCAGGAGATATGTGCTAGGGGAACGGGAGTGAGGCAAGTATGTATTGCTACACAAAACATGAGGGGGATCTGGCCATGGGTCCCCCTGGAGGTACAGGCCCTGGGCTATAGCCCAGACTGTCTTCATTATAACTCACCTATGGTAGACGTGCTCTGAGGTAACACTTTTCACAACAGGTGTCCAAAACCAAAGAGGTTGTGAAAATTGCTCTCTAGTCTTGTCATCTACTTCTTAGCAAGAAGAGAAATAAGAAATGGATGTCAAGTTAAGTGATAATGACATTAGAGCCTTCGAAAAGCAACCTACAGGGGTAGATTGGGGGAAGTCTGGGAACCCATGGGCCAAGACCCTTTTATTATGGTAGTTCATTTTTTTGTGAATGAAGTACAACTCACCTCTTCAGCAAGTTAGGTCATCTTATAAAAAAAATGGCAGCATATCTTGAGATGATGCCCTTATTGTGTGATTGGCAAGGGTTTGACTAATGGTCCAAAAAGTGCCAATCTCCCCAATGCCTGGTGAATGGAAGTATGTGGGCAAAGGTGTAAATATATTCAAAACTGGAGGCGTAATATAACACCATAATATACAATTGAAACACTGAGTAATGAGGTTGTTATTTGCACAATGAACTACCCGTGAGCCTGACTGGCGCTACCGCCGTGCTAATGCCAGGAGAGGCCGGAGAGGCCGAGTGCCAGGGGAGCGGAGCAGAAAATAGGATGACAAACTAAGTGCAGGAAAATATAGAAAGAAAGAAATCAGGAATGAAAGAAGGAATTAAAAGGCTTTTAACCTGTTTTATTGCAAATGTATATGATGGTTCTGAAAATGCGCATAAGGTAACAATGCCGTCTAAGCCGCGCGGTCCACCATTTTACGGGTAAAGCCACTAGCACAGTAATGCTTCATATTAACGGTTCTTTTGATAGAGAAAGACTTATGTGAAAGGTCTTCCCAATTCCACTTTTGTCCCCGCACATATATGCAAGAAAATCAGCCACATGGTTAAATTGATAGCCGGTAGAGGGAAGAAAAGAAGGCAGTCTGATTACTTTACGGTTCTTTTGCAAAACTGATGAGACAGCAAATGCTATTCAATCCCATTAACAAGACTAAGCACGGCTTTTTTTTCTCACTCCTACTCCCTCACAAAAAAAAAAATCCTCACATTCCTCACATCAGGATGGTGTGATACGGTTCCACAATTCGGGGAGATTGGAAATTACAGGGCATCTGCAATGAAATTGGTTTTCTGTGGAAAACAGATGAATCACTTACTGCCAATGACTGGAAGGAAAAAGTACTTGTTTATGCCCTTCTGTAATGAATTTTTATGAGGTACAGTTTGCTGTTTATAGGAAAAAAAAAACCTCACCGCACACTTAAAGCTTCGAAAAAAATATAAGGTAATAGAATTGTGAATACTGTGCCGCAATTACCCGGAGAGGGAAAGAAGAATTCATGGGATAAAGCACAATGCCAATCACATTATGTCAGCGGTAATGCCAAAATTAAAAAATGCTCTTCTGTATGTAGACAAAACAAAAAGGATAAAATATTAGATTAAAATGCGGAAGGAAATTCTGAGATGCTTAGGTCACATCTCAAGGACCAAGACAAATAAATCTTTATACCTGGGAAGAGTTAGGTATAAGGAATGATCATCAACCGGGATGCCTTGTACGCTTGTAAGTGGAGACTGTTATTTGCTGTAATTTATGATTTGGCTGTGGATACAGCCCACACTGACTGTACAGTGCTATTCTCAGTGCAGTGGCGTAAAACATGTCTCACCACAGTGTACCAACGAATGAATGATGGCAAGAACAGATGTCAAAGTATCGGAGGACAGTATAACATTATACATAGAATTATTATTAAAGGGAATCTGTCATCTTTTGCGTGTTTTAGTTAATATCGGCATACAGGTGGCATAAAATAGAATTAGCCATACCTGTATGCCTGCTACCCTGTTTTTCCAAAAAAGCCATCCCCCAAAATAAGCCCTAGCTCGACTTTTAGGAATGTATGGAGTAGGCTTTAAATATAAGCCCTATTCCAAAAATAAGCCCTAGTTAGACAGCACCTCCAGCGCTTGGTTATGTCATGTGATGCTAGGGTATGTCACTAACATCAAGGAGACATAACCTCACACTGGAAGCACTGGAAAAAGCATAATGTAGCTCTCAAATCATCCTACCACTTCCTCCCACCATGGCAGGGTAAAATCTGCTCAAACGATCCCGAGCCCCGCCTCCTGAGTGTTGCCACCTGGTTTCCACCTCTTGGCTACTAATGACTATGATATTTGCTTGGTTGCCGCTCCCAAAGGCTGCACTATGGTACGAGCTTGGCTGTCGCTCCATGGTTCCACCTCCTGCCTCCCAAGTGCTGCCTCTTGGATCCTCCTGGCCGGCCCAGCTCACTCCCACAGAAGCAGCCACCTGTCAGAGTTCCAGGATTTCCAGTCTTCTTTTGAAGGATCTTGCCCTTTGTTAACATGGAGTTTTTTGTTCTGTTGCCCTACTTCCTGTTCATCTGTTTAAAAGCCCGCCCCTAAGCTTAGTCTAGTTGCCTGAGTATACTGCTTCCTGTGTACTCCTGCCCTGCTGCTCTTGGTTCCTGATTGATATTTGGATCCTGTTGAAAACACCCGACACCGGCTCTGGACTTCACCTGGTCTCATCAAGCTGTGCCCGGACTCCGTCTGCCGTCTCTGGTCGGCACTTCTGCCCGGTTCCTTCCGTTTCATAACCACCCTAGGACTCACATCACGTACGGACATTTTTGGACTATACCTGTTGCCCTTTCGTGTCCCGGCTGCTGCGCATTTAGGCCTTCTGGGGTGATCGCCAGACAGTCCCTGTATAGGGGTTCGCTCCTGGTGGTCTCCCTGGGGGAGTCCGGTGCGTGGCCCCGGGAATTCCCTTTTGCTCCGACCCTGGCAGGTATTTACTGTGTTTATGTTCTGTTTTGTGTACATATTGTTGGTTGCATATTATAAACGTCTTTGCACCAAGAACCCGTCTCTGGTTATCATTGCCCTAACGCAATCGAAATCCTCAGTTCATACAGTAGTATTACACCACCATTCCCAAGTCCTGCTCCAGACTCCCACCTTCTGCCCCCTCTCGGCCGCATAGAGCAGAGTGGCATGGCCACCCAAAGTGCTTTGAGAGTACCAGTTAGTGTTACTATAAGAGGCACTGACTGCTCCAGCAATTGTGAATGTAAGTTAGGGTTAAGGTTACTAACCCTAAAGCTGGCCATACACCTTCAAGGTAAATTAAAGCATAAATGTATGATTGTTGTTCATGGAAAAAAATAAGTCCTCCCCCAAAAATAAGCCCTAGCCCTTTTTATGGAAAAGAAAATAATATAAGAGCCTGTCTTATTTTTGGAAACAACACAGTAGATCATGGGTCATTTGGCAAAAATTTTCTTTTACATCTATGATCTTCCAGCCTATGGGGAGTGTCGAAGGTAAGCCTGCCTCCGGTCTTTATTATACAGGAATCCTCCTCCCCTTCTCATCAGAGTCCCTCTGACGTCAGGTGAGCGGTCAGAAATCCGGCGCCTGCACATTTTGCCTGCCGGCTCTCCCTGTCACCTGCAGACAGCAAAATTGTAGCCTCTGCCCACAGAAGGGCAGAACAGTAGAGGGAGGGACGGCAGGCAGAATGCGTAGGCACAGAATTTCCAGCTGCGCACCTGATGTCACAGGGACACCAGGGAAGAGAATGGGAGGAAGAATCTTGTATAATGAAGACCGGAAGCAGGCTTATCTTCTGGGCAGCAAGCACCCCATAGCTCGAAAGACAGAAGATATAAAAGATGATTTTTGCCAAATGACTCATCCAGGTGTCATGAATATGTCATGAAAGGGGGGTATAGAAAGCCGGAATTACATCCTTCCTTGCTACCACCCGTCCGACCGACAAACAGAGCACGTGACGCGCTCTCTAGTGCCCCTCTTATAGTCAGGCCAATTATGGAATTGCCCGACAATAAGCAAGGAGGCCGCTATTCTACTGTGCCGATGCTTGAAGGGCTCCCGGTGAGAGTAGGGTATATATTCCCCCGACCTCCGCGGACAGAATATATAAAAACCTCCCCAAATCTCACTGGCCATCCCACAATGATCTTTGGCACAAACTCGGTGCCACCAACCGATTTACGGTAACTGTTAACCGAGCACACAGACGTGGGATTCAAGATCGAGATAACAGAACAGCCCAAGATTAATTATATAATTTAATCAGCCTTATGCACACTAGAAACTACAATATATACAATATGGAATCTACAGAATATACATAGGTCAGAGTACAGTTACAAATAAAACATGGTTTACAAACAGCAGGGAGAGGACAGCTTGTCCAATTGGAAGGGATCCCGAGTGGAAGGGCCCGTGGATATGCCTATGATAGTGACAAACTGTTTGGAAAAAAGAGACACCAGCACGGGTGAGATCGTTCCAAATATTTTCATTATCAATCAGACAATGGTACGGTGGGGATCTGAGTGTGCTATTATCCCTGAAGCATTGTCGATTCTGCTCTGAACCATTGGGCACTTACTGGCTGATTTGACACCCTGATAGGTGTTTGTGTACCCATCCCCTTCTTTTGACAAACTAGAGGGTGGTATGGTACAATATTATAGGCAGCACTATAGTGAAGAGGCTTTGAGGTCTCGAGTGTGGCCTATCTAATTCAACCAGTTGGCGTTATTCCTGGGTCAGTTGTGACACTTGTCAGCATGGCAAAAATAGCCTTTGTGTTATTTTGGTAATGTCACGTAGCAGGGTGTATAGGCCCTCTTTTATTAAATAAGGGCTATACAGTACGTCATTCTCTGCGAGACATTGTTTTTAAATAGAGGCAAGGTGTTCCTTTCCTTTTTTTAGAGGAATTAATAAAAGTTAATTTTTAGGTATTATTGCTGTATTTGGTCTTTGATCGTTTATACCTCACCAGTGGCTGCATTATATATGGTTTACAAACAGGCATACAGTTCAAGCAGTTACCTTGTGCGTCTGGCCACAGGGGGGCGCTGTAGACCAGGATTCCAGGAACTTTCCCACAGGTGTATCCATACGTGACCCCCGGCAAAGAACAGCTAAAAAATGGCTGCACTGAGGTTATCAACTTGGCTCAATCCCTGTCCCCTCCTACCTTAGTGACCTCAGAGGGAGCACTGCTCCACCCCTGGCTGGAGTCAAAATAATATCCCAAAAGGGAATATTGGCCATAACTTTGCCTGGGAACGTCGTAGGCGGACGTCAATGCTCTCATTTTGACAGTTATGATTTTAGCTTCAAAATGGTAGGACGCATGGCTGGTCTGCTGGTTCCCCACTGGCCTATATCACGTTTGGGGTACTTCTCAAGGCCCCACTTCCATATAAAATATGTGCTAGCATTGTCCGCATGCTGAGACACCATTTTTATGCTTGCCATATTTCTAGGAAGCACGGCGCACGAAATATTAACCATATTCTACTTGAGCCTGGCTGTCTGGATACTTCCAAGCTTGCTAAGTAGATAGGAACTTCTGCTACAGTGTCACGGAGGAGGGCCTTCCTCTCTCTTTGTGTTCCGAAGACTCACCTAATTTCCATATCAGACACTTTTTCCTTTGTCACACCACTGCTAAACAGACAGGTTCCTCAGATTCATTAGCATTCTGATTGAAGCTTGACAAGATGGCGGCTATAGGAATATGGCTTCATGCTCAGAATATATTCCTATGTCCTCACACCAGGTATGGCTAATTTCACCTTTATGTCACCTGTATGCCCATATAAATAAATTAAAAAAACACAAAGGGGTGACAGATTTTCTTTAAGGGGCTCTCTGGGTAGAGAAAAAAGATATGAAAGAATATGTAAACAAAAGAAAAAAAGAAATGAAAAAATCCAATTTATTAGCAAATCAGACTTGTTTTGTCTAAAAAGCTGATAACTGTAGTCCATTAAAAAGGCCGCCATCTTGTTATACTGATAGGAAATCTGTCTTCAGTCTTTGCCGACTCGTCAATGGGGCTTACGACTGAAACTGATGGTGTCACTTTACGCTCTGTTGGACATCATTTTCAGCAGCATACGCCTATTTGAGGTGGGCACCAAGTGTGGTCAACTCAGTCTTCCCACAGCCTCAAATAAACGGATATAGCTGAAAATGAGGCCACAAAGTAACTCCCACCTACATCATTAAATGGCAGTGGCTCTGTTAGTACAAATGTCCGAAACCAGTTTTCCAGGGCGGCTTAGATGTAGCCCCTTATGGAGCTACTGAGAGTAGGCTAAAAGGCAATGTGACCAAAAAATTAGAATGTTAATTACCATTGTACAGTGTCATAGACACTTATGTGCCCTCTTACTGCGCAGTAGTTTTTTGCACCTGTGCTGCCGTCTTTATCATAGAGGCTGTTGCATCCTGTAGTGCATTGGTATTGTGACATTGTGTTTGTAAAGCTGCATTTTTTTCGTTTCCTTTCTCTGTGTGCTTTTGATTTTAGTGTATGGCCTTGAAAGACACAGACATGGGTTGGGATCTTGCATATTTTGGCCAAAATATCGACCAATACCTCATGTATTTTATACATCTTTTTGTTGTACAGTTTTATGTGAGATAAAGCCAGGCCTTTTGGTGTTGGCTGTGTAAATGGTGGAGTCTGTCCTTGGGTGTGGCCACGTTATGTAATAATATAAACCTCACTAATAGGCTGTAAGCCAGGCACAGGGCCCCACCTATATATGAACCTGGCGGCCTAAGCAAGCCTCAGCTGTGTGCATTTATAAGAGGCAACCATCTCTATGAATGTGGTTGGTTGTGTCTTCAGAATATTGCACCTTTGCTGCCCCACCTTCATTATAGAGGCTGGAGCATCCCATATTGCCTTGGTATTGTGACCTTGTGTTGGTATGGCTGCCCTTTTTCTGTAACATTAAGGAATAACGTTTGGAACTCCATTCTATGTCTGAACTGGGTGCAAAAAACCTAAAAAACATCACTATGGGGAGATAAGGTATGCACACCAGTGACTATGGAAGGGGAATACATGGAATAGCAGAAACTGCTGTGTGAATACTGACATGAAAAATTCAATAGCTATTTGTAAGAATGAAATGTGAAAAATGGAACCTGCATTACTGCCATGAATATATGAATAAAGAGAAATTTAGCTACTGAATTGATCAATGCAATAGAGCCCCAACACTACGCCAAAGTATTTCTCTACGTTGGGGTCCCTAGCTTGTGTGTGTCCTCTCATGCAGTTAAAAAACTTACCGTGTATGGGAGGCTGAGACCCAGGCTATATATACGATGTGGATTGGCAATAGGTGTGTATGGGGAGGGTTCACAAACGAAAAACTACTAACATTAAGGAATAACGTTTGGAACTCCATTCTATGTCTGAACTGGGTGCAAAAAACCTAAAAAACATCACTATGGGGAGATAAGGTATGCACACCAGTGACTATGGAAGGGGAATACATGGACTAGCAGAAACTGCTGTGTGAATACTGACATGAAAAATTCAATACCTATTTGTAAGAATGAAATGTGAAAAATAGAACCTGCATTACTGCCATGAATATATGAATAAAGAGAAATTTAGCTACTGAATTGATCAATGCAATAGAGCCCCAACACTACGCCAAAGTATTTCTCTACGTTGGGGTCCCTAGCTTGTGTGTGTCCTCTCATGCAGTTAAAAAACTTACCGTGTATGGGAGGCTGAGACCCAGGCTATATATACGATGTGGATTGGCAATAGGTGTGTATGGGGAGGGTTCACAAACGAAAAACTACTAACATTAAGGAATAACGTTTGGAACTCCATTCTATGTCTGAACTGGGTGCAAAAAACCTAAAAAACATCACTATGGGGAGATAAGGTATGCACACCAGTGACTATGGAAGGGGAATACATGGAATAGCAGAAACTGCTGTGTGAATACTGACATGAAAAATTCAATAGCTATTTGTAAGAATGCAAAAAACTGAATGAGAATGGAGTTCCAAACATTATTCCTTAATGTTAGTAGTTTTTCGTTTGTGAACCCTCCCCATACACACCTATTGCCAATCCACATCGTATATATAGCCTGGGTCTCAGCCTCCCATACACTGTAAGTTTTTTAACTGCATGAGAGGACACACACAAGCTAGGGACCCCAACGTAGAGAAATACTTTGGCGTAGTCTTGGGGCTCTATTGCATTGATCAATTCAGTAGCTAAATTTCTCTTTATTCATATATTTATGGCAGTAATGCAGGTTCCATTTTTCACATTTCATTCTTACAAATAGCTATTGAATTTTTCATGTCAGTATTCACACAGCAGTTTCTGCTATTCCATGTATTCCCCTTCCATAGTCACTGGTGTGCATACCTTATCTCCCCATAGCCCTTTTTCTGTAATGTTTGATTGTTATGTCTGCACCTCCTCTGCTCATGTGCAATAGGCAGATCTGCTGCAGATTATTGGAAACCTTTCCCACTTACTGTCATCTTCACAGGTCACAGCAGTGGAGCTTCTTATTGCCCATGCTGACAGATTCCCTTTAAATGATCACAGTACACTTGATCTCTTTATTGTACCTTTCCCCTGAAAAATTGCTTCAAACCAACCATTAACTAGGTGTCTCCCTTCTGTCCAATTTCTTGACATTGCTTGTTAAATGGGTTGTCCACTACTTAGACAACCCCTACTCATTCCCCTTGTTTACCCAGGTTTATAAATAACCTGCCGTGGTCCCAGAGATATCTGAAATCACGTTCCCCTGGTCCATGTTACACTGTTACGGCATAAAAGCCCCACAACCAATCAGTGCCGGCTTCCTGCCATCCGTCTTCGGATATTTGAATAGGAGGTCAATGCAGCACTGCCATCCTGCTCAAGTGTCCAAAGGCGGGGAGAAAGACACCAGGCGCTGAATGGTTGCGGGGCCCATGTGTCAATGTCACATAGGTCCCAGGAACACTACTTCAAACTTCGCTGGAACCGCAGGCACACCGGAGGTGGGTATAGGCTTATTTATTTTTACAGGGGTAAACAAGGGGAATGAGTAGGGATTATCCAAATAGTGTACAGCAGAGACAGTAAAACAACTTACAGGAAGAGGAAGGTGGGACTTTGCCTCTCTGCTCCTGCTCTCCTGTCTGTCACATTAGTATAAAGCACTGGCTATGAAGTCCGGTCAGGGAAATAATTCACCAGCAAGTAGAGGGACATAAAATTACTGTACATATAATCAGAGGTTTATACATGAATACAGTTTTTTTTATTGTTAAAAATGATGCAAAAAGCTGTTGTCGATTCCTGGATAATATCTTGGAATTGTCCATTACTCTTCATGTGCAGACAGTACAATGAACCACTCTTGATTTTTCAATGATGTTTCTTGCCCTCACAGGCTGCGGTTCCAGGATCTCTCAGGGGGAATATCAATGACAATTACTGATGCAGTTATACCAATTATATCACTGGAGGAGTAGTCCGTCTATCCTCAAGACATGACCCGAAAATTGGAATTTCAAAATTCTCATTTACACTAGTCGGAGCAAAATTGGTGAAAGGTTTAAACATACAGTGCAATATATTTATCCCTCAACTGGCTTGTTTAGTGTGAGGCAGATCAAAGTCAGGGCCTAATTAGTTTCCATATAGACTTAAAAGCCCTCGCAATTCAAAGCAAGCACAACCAAACGGGTTAATGAACATACATACTTAATACAAAAGGTGCCTTAAAAATGCATGCAGCTTTGAAGCTTGGAAGAGAAGAACACTAGTTATCTTCCCAAAGAGCAGATCACTTCAAATACCACCAGACTGCTTCTAATACAGGGCATATCGTCAGCACAGAGATAGTCTGCATTACAGCCTAGAAATCGGGAGCATTTTATAATGACACCATATAATATTAGATCACGGAAACACGAGGTGACTCTTCTGTACAATTTCCACCACCGGCCATTGTGCAAGGGTAAAAGGCAATTAAACAGCTCTGGCACTGGTTAAATTTAGTAGAATTAACAGGATCAAAATAATAAAACAATGCAATACATTGGGATGGGCCACTGGTGAAATATAAATGGCAACCTGTTTAAATTTTAAATTTAGGGTCTCCGCATATGGCTCTGTGTTGTATATGTTTTTATACTATAGGATAGAAGATTTTTCTGACTCGTGTGGTATGACTGTACAAGTCCTGATACAATATTAGGCTGTGTGCCCACAATCAGTGTTCACAGCATTTTGGACGCAGCATGCTTCAGTTGTGTCAAAAACACCGCATTGTACAGTACAAGCATAGTGGATGGGATTTCCAGAAGTCTCCTGCCCACTGTGTGTATACTGGCTGCAGCATAAACTGACCTGCGGTGCGGCTTTCTGAGCCCCAGCATGTCAATTTATTGCTGCGGAGTCACACACATTCTCCGCAGGGAGAACAGAAGAGAAAGACCACAACTGTAGAGCACAGATCGTAGGGATAAGCAGCTGTAGTCTCCTGCAAAAGAGACTCGTGAAGTCAGGATCCGCCGCATCCAGGATGCAGCAGGTCCTGATTGTGGGCACATACCATTAAAAAGACCAAATGACAAAATTTAAAAAAAAAAACAAACACACAACACCAAACAACTTTTGGAGTAATCCGATGTGCCCGGAGGAAAAAAACAAAAAGATAAAAATTGAGCTTTGAAAACATGCAAATTAGTGGGGAAGACCAGTGTGGGTACATCTATAGACTCAGAGTACATGGATAGCTCCTTGAATGAGCTTCTAGGCTAATGTTTCATTTATGGTTGACCTCTTGACACACATCAGATTACTCCAAGTGTTAGTAGAAAAATCTTCCCGAGAAGTCCGTAAATAAATAAAAAAAAAAATAAATAAAATATATAGATATCTATTTCAGCCAAACTTGTCTAATCTGCCTCGACCAGTAAATTATTCAATATATATGGAGGCCTCCCGAATGTTCCTTGACAAGTGTTGAGGGAGTAGTTAGCGAGTACTGTCCTCTACTTGCATATTCATTAAGAGTAGTGGGCGCAATGTAAGTCAATGTTAATACTCGCTAAGTAGTGAGTAACCCGAAAGCCGTACTTTTCGTGCGAGTAGTACATACAGTGCCTACAAGTAGTATTCAACCCCTGCAGATTTAGCAGGTTTGATAAGATGCAAATAAGTTAGAGCCTGCAAACTTCAAACAAGAGCAGGATTTATTAACAGATGCATACATCTTACAAACCAACAAGTTATGTTGCTCAGTTAAATTTTAATAAATTTTCAACATAAAAGTGAGGGTCAATTATTATTCAACCCCTAGATTTAATATTTTGTGGAATAACCCTTGTTTGCAATTACAGCTAATAATCGTCTTTTATAAGACCTGCTCAGGCCGGCACAGGTCTCTGGAGTTATCTTGGCCCACTCCTCCATGCAGATCTTCTCCAAGTTATCTAGGTTCTTTGGGTGTCTCATGTGGATTTTAATCTTGAGCTCCTTCCACAAGTTTTCAATTGGGTTAAGGTCAGGAGACTGACTAGGCCACTGCAACACCTTGATTTTTTCCCTCTTGAACCAGGCCTTGGTTTTCTTGGCTGTGTGCTTTGGGTCGTTGTCTTGTTGGAAGATGAAATGACGACCCATCTTAAGATCCTTGATGGAGGAGCGGAGGTTCTTGGCCAAAATCTCCAGGTAGGGCGTGCTATCCATCTTCCCATGGATGCGGACCAGATGGCCAGGCCCCTTGGCTGAGAAACAGCCCCACAGCATGATACTGCCACCACCATGCTTGACTGTAGGGAAGGTATTCTTGGGGTCGTATGCAGTGCCATCCAGTCTCCAAACGTCACGTGTGTGGTTGGCACCAAAGATCTCGATCTTGGTCTCATCAGACCAGAGAACCTTGAACCAGTCTGTCTCAGAGTCCTCTAAGTGATCATGAGCAAACTGTAGACGAGCCTTGACATGACGCTTTGAAAGTAAAAGGTACCTTACGGGCTCGTCTGGAACGGAGACCATTGCGGTGGAGTACGTTACTTATGGTATTGACTGAAACCAATGTCCCCACTGCCATGAGATCTTCCCGGAGCTCCTTCCTTGTGTCCTTGAGTTAGCCTTGACTCTTCGGACAAGCCTGGCCTCGGCACGGGTGGAAACTTTCAAAGGCTGTCCAGGCCGTGGAAGGCTAACAGTAGTTCCATAAGCTTTCCACTTCCGGATGATGTTCCCAACAGTGGAGACAGGTAGGCCCAACTCCATGGAACGGGTTTTGTACCCTTGTAGCCTTTTGACCCTCCACGATCTTGTCTCTGATGGCCTTGGAATGCTCCTTTGTCTTTCCCATGTTGACCAAGTATGAGTGCTGTTCACAAGTTTGGGGAGGGTCTTAATTAGTCAGAAAAGGCTGGAAAAAGAGATAATTAATCCAAACATGTGAAGCTCATTGTTCTTTGTGCCTGAAATACTTCTTAATACTTTAGGGGAACCAAACAGAATTCTGGTGGTTTGAGGGGTTGAATAATAAATGACCCTCTGAATAAACTTTTCACAATTTAAAAAAAAAAATAAAAAAAGAAATAACATTCTTTTTTGCTGCAGTGCATTTCACACTTCCAGGCTGATCTACAGTCCAAATGTCACAATGCCAAGTTAATTCCGAATGTGTAAACCTGCTAAATCTGCAGGGGGTTGAATACTACTTGTAGGCACTGTAGTATGGCTTTCGGGTTACTCCCTACTTAGTGAGTATTTCCCATTGACTTACATTGTGCCCACTACACGTAATGAATATGTGAGTAGCGGAGAGTACTCACTAACAGCATAGCGACCACGAATAGCTAACTACTCACTCAACACTATCCCTGACCAATTCTTTAACTTTCCCAGAAAACCCCAATGTTCAGGAGTATAGGGAAGTTTGGAGAGGCAGCTGTTGGCCAACAGCTATCTAAGGTATTTGGGCACCTTTACACTTTTCATTGTTTTCACTTTAGAAGGAAAATATTAATTCTGCTGCAAAGCTCAAAAACTGCGCTACTTAAACTTTAGTGCACGTCTCATTTCGAGAGCATAAGAGTAAGCCAGGAGGTGGTATAAAATTAGGCTATGGTGTCTAATGGTGAACCAAAATCATCATCATCATCCGCGTGAGCCAGTGTGATAAACTTGGTGCATTGGAATACTAAGAAAAATAACAATGGTGCAAATGTGTATTAATTGCAAATACAACATGATCCCAGCAGAGATGTGGTCAGACACTGGGGGCAGCTTTTAATTGAAACCCATTTACAATGTTACAGTTTTATTTATTTTGAAGAAAAAAAAAAGAAAAGAAAAGCAAAGAAAAACAGAAATCACACAAGCCCAGCCATTTCTATCATTACTTTAATTGTAATAGTACATCATATTAATAAGAAAAAATGAACAAATGTGAAAATAAAGTATTTTAATCTAAACATTAGATACTGGTATTTCATTTTACATCCAGTTCTAAAAATTGAATTATTAATCGCAATAAAGAACATATAAAAAACACTCGGGGAGTATTCACACCCGGGATTTTATGCGTTGGTCTTAGTAGTATTTCTCCGTAGTGTGTGCATGGATAGTACGGATTATCCCTTGTGTTTTTTTAGTAGTTTATCCTCACTGACTTCAATGAGAAATAATTAGTGCATATAAATAACTCTAAATGAGTCAATAACGTATGACCAAGGCCACAGTAAGGTAAGAATCCAGCAGCTGGTGTCAGTCAGTTATGTGGATAATATTGCTCAAAACGATGCAAGGTTATTGACATGCCCACCTGTAGTGCACTATGTGCCATCTTTTCCTTTCCAAGGAGGCCCAGGTTTGGCTTATATCCTTCAGTCAAGCTGCAAGGCTCGGTAAAGGATTGGACATAGCTACCGCCAATAGGAAGAACGCAATTTCTTCTTTTTGAATGAGAACAATCCTGAAGCTGTTGACCTTGGGAACTTTTTTCCTTTACTATAATGTATGTATGTTTGTATTGAGGGCTTTTTATGCCGGCTCGTGGTCTCGTCAAGAAGATCAATACATTCCCTGTACCTTCCAAAAACACATACTGTATCCATGTACTGCACTGCTAAACTCTGTCTGAATAGTCTTTCGTATATAGGTATGACATCATGAAGCATTGGAGTAGTAAAGGTACTATGCATATTTCCATGTGAAAAATATCTACTGCGCATTACAGTACCAAATAACCTGCACCCCATATTTCACCCCTTACAATTAAAGCTTCAAAATTTGTAGAAAATTTGCTGCATTTTTGCAATGAAATCCAATGCATTTTTTTCGGAAGAATAAAAAGTGGAGTTCTAGCCCAGCCTTATGCGGCTTATAGTATGATGGCCTGCTCAGCATTGGGATCACTGGCCTCTGGTTGGGGTCGCATTCAGCGCTCGGCATGTATGTAGCACACATCCGAGGAGTGTCCAAATACCGCAGCAGCTTGTCATTGCATCATCTGAAATAAAAAAGCTACATTTTTTACTGAAACTGTACAGCCATTAACAGTAAACAAGCCATTAGTAATTATTTTCTAATGATTCAGAAGAAAGAAGCTGTGACAACTGGGAAGCGGCTTGTCAGCCGATGCATCTCCGATGCGTACAACATGCACGCCGAGAGCCAAGTGCACCCGCAGCTGGAGGAACCCAACAGCTCTGAGCCAGTCACCATCGGAGGAGGATAGCTGTAGGTCTGTAATGGGAGCGGAGTTATTTTTCAGGGAGTAACCATATTTGTGGAGGCAGAAAAAAATCCAGCGATGTAGATTCTAAAACATCCAAGACTTTATTTTTTCTTATTAAAAAACATTCCACAGGGAAACAAAAGTAGAAAACATAAAACCGGAGACAATTTACCGACGCCATCTCATTCGCGTCCAAACACAGACATGTTTCGGGAATGACTCCTTTCTCATGTCCCGAAACATGTCTGTGTTAAGACGCGAATGAGATGGCGTCGGTAAATTGTCTCCGGTTTTAGGTTTTCTAATTTTGTTTCCCTGTGGAATGTTTTTTTTAATAAGAAAAAATAAAGTCTTGGATGTTTTAGAATCTACATCGCTGGATTTTTTCTGCCTTTACAAGTATACCCCCTGGTTTACTCCCCAGGATCCGTGTGACGAGATTCTATTTTTACGATATATGTGGAGGGTTTTCTTTTTTCAAAAGTACAACTGTTTATTGCTGGCTAATCAGTCATTTAAAGGGACTCTGACAGCAGGATTTTGCTACTTCATCTGAGAGCAGCATAATGTAGACAAAGAAATCCTGAATCCAAAAATGTATCACTTTGATTACTGGCTACAGCCGTTCTGACAATCTGCAGTTTTAGCTTTACTCCTGTAGCAGAGTCCACAGAGCTGCCCCCGCCCACACCAGGCACTCTATAGAGATTGTACATTAACTGTAAGGAGTCAGAGGAGGTGGTGTGGAAGACAATATGACAGCAGACAGCTAGCCACAGTAACAAGGTTCCGGCTGCTAAAACAAAACACAGCAAATAAACAAAAAATTGGACAGTGACAACACAGGCATGCCTGAACTTTCTGTCTTAACCTTTACAGCATGCTGGCTCCAGCTTATATAGCAAAAACCTGCTGACAGATTCCCTTTAAAGCCAACACGTTTGTGTAAAATACAACCTATGGGCAATTTTATTAGATAACAATACTGGAGGCATTTTCTAGTACTCAGACTTCTGTTCTAAGAAAAGCAGGGGATAATTCCACAATCATACCTTTTCAGTAGTGCACTCACTCCATTTGTGATATGTGGCACCACGGATTGACTGATTTACTCTGTATAGCTCTCCAGGCAGCGACACTTTTGGCTTGATCGTAGTATTAGGTCAAAATAGGAAGTTTATCATAAATAATATTTAGGCAATATTGATTGAATATTCCAAAACTGGATGATTAGTGGGTGTTCAAAATATGGGAATCTCCAATGACGCCCAAGACTAACCTTCTTACATGTCTCCAAAGACTAGAATAAAGTGTAACCCCAAATGTGCCACCAACTTTCCACCAGGAACTGAAGAACAAACTGCAAAAGTGCCTTTAAAATTTGATTCTAGCTTAAGAACAAAAAAGGCTTCACCTTTATAATTGTTAGGCTATGTGCCCACGAAATAATGTACCCGCGGATATAGCCGCAGGTTTCCCGCCCGGAATCCGCAGCTATCCATTGCTGTGGGTTTCAAGCATTTTTGTTCCGGTAAACCTGCAGGACAAGTGCGGAATTCCCACCCTCTATCTCCGTAGTGGAGGAGCGGGAATTCCGCAGATATTTCCACATGACTAATTGACATGCAGTTTCGTGCGGCTGCGGGACATCCGCAGCATATTCCGCAGCCGCACATACCACAGCATTGATGCAGCACTCCCCAAATCCCATAGGATAACATGGGGAGTGTCTGTACTTGCTTAAACCTGAGGATTTATCTGAAAAATCCAGAAAAATCTGCAAGTTTTCCGTGGCAAAATCTGTGCGTACATTGTCCTGTGGGCACATGGCCTTAAGGTCTTCATACACATTAGAAAAAAAAAAAGTTGGTTGAGGCAGCTGATTTCGATGGGATTGGCCACACCTAATGTGTATAAAGCCTCCCTCACAGAAAGTCAGCTAAAGAACAATTGGGATGCTGAAATGCAATGCTCGATTTTTCCGATATCCTTGGAAATAAGACAGACAGTCTCAAAGTTGTTCGGCAGCGGTTTACTCTCTTCTCCCCATTCAGAACATACCTGCTCAGGTCAAACTGCACAGCTCCCAAGTTTTCGCCATCCAATTCTGCTACACACATACATACATGCATAAAAAAGTGCATGCCGTAGGGGGTTAAAGTACTACAGGCTGTGATTACATTAACGTCAAGACTTCTGTTCTAATGAAGCTATAACAGCTTTGACGTTTGTGTTGTCAAACAGGACCTAACAAATCCTGATCAATACTACTGATCGAGTTCGGTAACTTAAGTATTTTTTTCTTTTATGAATTCTTCCCATAAGTTAAAAACAAAACAGTGGAACAGAAGCCAATGCCAATGTGAATGATGGCTGATGACCATTGAGTGAATGATCATAAAAAACTCATTCCTAATTTCTGACCCATGTAAACATGCTCCAGATCACCCAACAATCAAACTAGAGGCTTGTACATCTGGTGATTGGATCATTACGGCCGGAACGTGGCCTCATGGAAGTGGAGGATGCCCTGCTGACCATATACTGTATTAGGTCAGAACGATCATTGGATTTGAATACTGTTAACTTTTCGATTGTTAACATGCCGAAAGCAACTTCTCTAAATGGGCTTTTATACTTCATCACTTTGCTGGACCTTTAATATAAAACTTTTTGTAATACTTTATATTAAAGATGTGAGGATCTTCTGGCCTACATGAAGTGCACCGGTGTCAGACAGGACATGGCCTTCAACCTCCAAACAAACAGCACTTTTTGCTGCATTAGTATCTTTACTTGGTGTCAGTAAATGACTAGATCCTATAAAATCACGCTCTTTCCTCCAGTGGTAGGAGCCCCATATCACATTCTGTGAGTCCTCTATTACACATTCACAAGATATCCTGATCTCTCCAATGCAACAAGCCCAAGATGTTCTGATGAGACTGCGGGCACAGTGTGGGGGCACTGGGTCATTTGCCAGTGCTCTCAACCATTGTTTTAATTAGGAGGATCTAGCAGAGAACATCCATTAATATTCCCATAGCAGGATATAGTTATAGAAACAGGTTCTTCGTATGTGGCGATATTAGATAATAATTAAAGATGAAAACTCATGAAATATTCACAAGTCTCGGTGGAATTCAGTTTACAATTCACTTTCACATTTCATGTTATGCAAATTGGCTCTCCTCTAGAAGAAACCATATTAACTAACACAGGCAACAGTCTGTAGACGGCCACTCCAGAATTTTGGCCCTTGTCAGGTCAGTGCAGGGTTCTGCTTGGCTGGATGAAATGTCTCCGAGAACTCTGGATGAAGGGCGGTTCTTGTTCTCATTGATATGCATCAGAACGCATCCCATCCAGTCAACGAGGACCCGTCTCTGAACCGACGAGAGGCAAAAAACGTGAAACAACTGTCTACATGAGGGTTTTGGGCATGGCACATTTGAAATAGTTTTCTGCCTTCTGGAGGAGAGCTCATTTGCATAGCCTTTGCCATGAAAATTTGCCTTTGACTAGTCCTTCAGAGCAATTTTTTATCTTACAAAGTGTGAACCTCAGAGATTTCAATCTTGAACTCCAGGGGCTGCAGGCTGTGCACCTGGGTACTACACTTAGGACATGTGAAATACATGTCAGCCATTAAATTGCTTTTAATACAGTAGTAGCAAAAGATGTGAGTGCAACCGATGGTATGAGGCATGGTGGGCCACTCTCCACACAGACAGCATTCCTTGCAGATGGTGGCTACGGATGGGTCAGCAAGTCGTAGGCCTCTGACTGGCTTACACCAAGAAAACAACTTTGATTTTAGCTTTTGGGTATTGACAAGGGGCAGAAGAAAAATCAAGAATTCAGCAAATCCATGCCACAAAATTTCCCTGTTCATGTAATCAAAGCCAACGTGCCGTACATCTTGGGGTTTCTTGAAAACAGATCGGATTCCGAGCAATCGTTCAGTCAATGTTGCAAACTTTCCTTGCTGAAGAAAAATTAAGAAGTTCAAGAGTCCGAAAATCTTGGCGAGTCCAGAAACAACATTAATTATGTGCTTCATTCTGAGAAACGATGACCCGAACGGATTATTACTGAATATGTCATAGGACCTTTCCTCCAACCACTTGCCCCCAACTGATAACAGTGCAAACCATACTTTCTGCTGTTTATTTAGTGGTTGGTATTTTGGAGTCTGAGACAGGTCGTTTTTGTAATGAATGTTCAATATTGCCTGCCCCACAGTGGCATTCTTGGTGTAGACTGTGTATCTCCACAAAAACAGCCATAAAAATGCTTTAATCTCTGCTTCGTAGCGGCTCAGAAGTCCGGGTTTGAAGCCTTGAAAACAACTATTAAACTGAGTCCAGATTAATTGCTCCAACGCCTTGTTTAGTTCAATAGCATCCAGTTGACTAATTCTTAATACAGGATTTATGTCTTCCATATTGTTTTTAGCCATGGCCAATTCAGCTGCAGGGAAATAAATCAGGTTATTTAGCATGCAGAATAATTATCTGAATGAAAAGCTCTAAGTCTAATTCAGACCATATATTATTATCAAGGTCAATGAAGGAAGCTGCAAAAGGGCAAATTCTGGTTATTAACATGCTTCGGCAACCAAGTGGCTCGCTGGCTAGCATTTTTACTTCTAATTTTACCCTACACCATTTGGGCCATAATTTGGGTTCCAGAAGATCAAAATCTCCAAGTACTTTGGTTTCTGCACACTTATTGCCAGTTTCCTAGCAAGCGTCCTTAATGTAGGCACAAAGGGGAACAATTCATGTCAGTCTTCAACCTAATTCCTGCTAGAGTGAGGTGCATCAAGTTAGGAGGAAAGTGTAATCTCTACAGTCAAGACCGAAAGTGTTGGCACCCTTGAAATTGTTCCAGTAAAAAGTATTTCTCACAGTTAATTACATAAAATTAAACAGGTGCATGACAAAACGTGCATTTCCTTTGAGTTTATTGGTTCAACACACAAAAAAAAATTAAAAAATAATCATCATCCACAAACCAGAAAAAAAAGGCAAGTTGGACATCATTTCACACAAATCCCCCAAAATGGGCTGGACATGGTTGTTGGCACTTTTCCCACATCTGTGGGTAAACAACTTTGTAGCAAGCATATGGCATCCTTCAAACTCACCTAATGCCAGAAGGAGGGGGGGGGGGGGGGGAAGAGAAGACAGTGATGCCATCTTTACATTGTGTGTCTGTGTGAAGAACAGAAAGAGGAAGAGGAGAAGAGAACGGTCTGAGGACTTGAGAACCACAATTGTTGAAAAATAACAGTCTCAAGGTTAAAAGTCCATCTCCAGAGATCTTGATATTCCTTTGTCCACAGTGCACAACATACATCAAGAAGTTTAAAACCCATGGCACTGTAGCTAATCTCCCTGGACATGGCACAACAGAGTAAATGTGATGAAAGGATACAACGCAGGGTAGTCCAGATGGTGGATAAGCAGCTCCAATCAAGTTTTAGGCACCCTTCACACATCCATGTTTCTGGTAGGTGCGACATCCATTTTCACACACGTACCGGAGACACGGACACACATAGACCCATTAAAATCACTGGGTTTGTGCACATTTCCGTGTTTTGACACAGACCGTTTGGAGCAGACGCTTGTGCTCCACACATCGACATATCCTTTCTCTGCTGGCAGCATGGGTGTCACACGGACTGCGCACTGATGTGATCCATGGGACACGTACCGAAGAAAACAGAGGTCACATAAAAATAAAAAATTTTTATACTTAGTCTCCGGCGCTGATGTCTCTGCTGGTACTTCCAGGCCCGCTCATTAAGCTCTTTGCATATTCACACCACTTAGCACAGACACGGAGGAAGTAACAGCAGGACAGGAGACCGGTAACTATAGTAGTTCATGCTGTCCGTGTTCTATCTGGAAGTCACAAGGATAGTACGCTTAGAACACAACAGACACACGCAACTTCACCACGGACGTGTGAAGGAGGCCTTAAAGAAACTCACGCTGTCCTGCAGGCTCAGGGTGCATCAGTGTCAGTGCAAACCATTCCTCAACATTTGTATGAAATTAAATGCTATGATAGGAGACCGAGGAGGATGCCACTGCTGACAAAGACAATGTACACAAGCCAAAATACTTCTGGGAAAGAGTGTTGTGGACAGATGAGATCAATATAGAGCTTTATGGTAAACCACATCATTCTACAGTTTACCAAAAACAGAATGAGGCCCACAAAGAAAAGAACACAGTACCTACAGTCAAATATGGTGGAGGTTCAAAGATGTTTTGGGGTTGTTATGCTGGCTCCGGCACTGGGTGCAATGATTGTGGGCAAGGCATCATGAATAGGGCTGAGCAAAATGCTTGGTGCGAACTAAGCCTAACGAGCATTTTGATGTTTGGTACTCGTTTACCGACTATAATGGAACTCAATGGAGAACTCATTTTTTGGAAGATTTTCCAGAAAAATGGACTTCCATTCTACTCTGTAAAAGCTGGGTTTGCATCCTAGGTCAAGGGTTTTCCAACAGGACAAAGACCCCAAACATACTTCAAGAAGCAGGTAGAAATAGATGGAAACAAATGCCTGGACAGTTCTAAAGTGGCAGCAATGAATCCGGATCTAAATACCATCGAACACCTGTGGAGAGATCTTAAATTTGCTGTTGGTAGAAGGCGCCTTCAACAATGAGAGACCTGGAGCAATTTGCAACATAAGAGTGGCAAGAAATTACAGTTGAGAGGTGTAAGAAACTTGTTGATGGTTATAGGAAGAGATTGATTTTACTTACCCTGTTTCTCCGAAAATAAGACAGTCATATTTTTATTTGCCCCAAAAAAAGCACTAGGTCTTATTTTCAGGGGTTTCTTATTCTCGAGGAGACATGGTTTGGGGTAAGTTTACCCCCCACAAAAAGCAGACCCCCCCCAACCCCCCTCTTCCCAGGATCATCATACTTACCAGCCCCGGGCATCTGTATGGCTCCCAAGATCTCCCAGCACTTTGCAATCATCTGCGTCTGGCCGACACACATACATCAGAACACAGACTCACACATCAGATAGCGCACACTCATATAGACAGAGACACACAAACACACACCTATCAGATTCCACATCATTCCTCCCTGTGCTCTCCAGGCAGCTGTGCTGCACGCTCTCCTCCTCTGCGTCCAGCTGACACTCACACATCAGACAGCATACACACACACACACACACACACACACACACACACCGTCTGGTAAATTTGATCACGGGGTCTTCTTTCTTCTCTCTTCTGGGGGTGTCCGATATCGAAGTGTCCTGCAGTGTCTAACTTTTTTACCGCTGCATGGACACTTCATTACTGACCGCGGCTAGGTCTTATTTTCAGGGAAACACTGTATTTATGCCAAAGGGTGTGCAACCAAATATTAAGTTGGGGGTGCCAACAATTTTTCAGATTTTTGTGTGAAATTATACCTTTGTTTTTTTGTGTTGTACTAATACATACAAACAATAAACTATTTGTATAACAAAACATTTAGAATTGCAATAAATTTTCTTGGAGAAATACTTCATTTCCTGGAACAATTTCAAGGCAGTCAACACTTTCAGCCATGATGGTACTCATCTCCATATCTTCTACTCTGGAGACACCTATAGGGAGTATTAGAAGGGGGTGTCTCAGCGAGTGAAGTCTTTAGAATAGTAAGTCAGTCTACGACAGTGAGGCTCTTCAGGGCCTGCTTGGTCTGACTATTATAGTCAATGGCTAACCATATGAACTTATCACTTTTCTTGCGCTTCATTCCAATGATTGACATGGTCCCAATGAATGGATGTTGATGGTGTGCTAACATGCTTGTGAATAAGCAGTGTGAGAGGATGATCTAACTCACCTCTCCACTGTTATCGCCATCTGACGCAGGATTTCAGCTCAGTGCGCATGATCCTGGACTTCCGGTCATGTGCACTACTTCAGTTTAAAGCCAGGACGCGTACACGCGGCTTCATAGTGCGCATGACCCGAACTCCGGGCCGAAATCCAGCGTTGGACGCGATGGCAGCAGAGAGGTGAGTGAGTGCATCCTCTGATGCTGCACATTCATTAGCATGTTAGTATGTCCACAGGGATGTACTAACATGCTAATGGAGCGGACTAGCAAAGGAAGCAACGACTTTGGGACTAGTTCCTGTGCTCATTAACATATAATAAAAGATCTTTACAAACACTTTTTCTAAAGATCTCTTTATCTATGCTAGTGTATACAGGGACAGTTAGGCTAGGTGCGCACGTGTGCGCTCTGCACCGCACCGAAAAGGTGCGCTTCAGAGCGCAGCTGAAAAGCTGCGTTCTGAAGCGCATGGTGCCGGCGAGAACGTGCGCTCTGCCTGCAGCTCCTGCCATAGACAGAGCAGGAGCTGCCGGCAAAGCGCACGGAAGAAGTGACATGTCACTTCTTAGAACGCAGCGATTCGGCAAGCAGCCGAAGCGCTGCGTTCTAATATGCCATGTGCGCACGGCCCCTGCACAATCTCCATAGATTGTGCAGGGGACGCAGGACGCATGCAGTTACGCTGCGCTACAAAGCGCAGCGTAACTGCATGAATTACGCACACGTGCGCACATAGCCTAAGGCAGGGATTAGCAATATACACCCAGAACTGCTCGTGGTTCTGGGTGCATATTGGACATGACCGGTTCCCTTTAAAGAGGTTAACCATTGAATAAAATGAGCCACTCTTAAAAAAGGTGGTCTGCCATCGCTAAAGTGCAAATCACACAGTGCCATCCATTCCGTATTAGCTAACGTGTGCCCCCTCACAGTGCCAACACTGCATCCCATTGCTGTATTTTGAGATTATATATATATATATATATATATATATATATGTATATATATAATATATATACAGTGCCTACAAGTAGTAGGACAAATCTAGCAGAGAGGAGCAGGTGGACGGAGAGCCACCGGGGAATTGTAACATTTACATCAAAATCCCTCTGATTGTTTTGCAAATTCTGCCTTCCCCTTTTGCCCGTATAAATATGCAGAACATGATTTATTAAAACTGTATAAAAGAAAATAAAAAAATACTCCAATAAAATGTGAATAAAAGATAAAAATACACAAAGAGCAACCCAGTGCTAAAAATGAAATCCCACTAAACTGCATTGTCCGTGTTAAAGAATGGGATTCACCAAAACTTGGGGCGAGTTGTATAGACCTCAGCAGGTGTGGAGCTCCTAAATGTCCAGCTCCACTTTGACTGACTGCTTCCGGAATTTCGTATTATTTTGTCCACCCATGGTCAAAACATACATAGATAGTTGACCCCATGCTTGAAGTATAGAGTAGAAACCAGGAACAAAAGGCCGGCTTCTGCAGGTGGGCCCGACTATTGTATTGTGATTATCTGATGAAAGAATAAAATTGTATGTGGGGAGAGAGAGGAAAACTAAATGCTCCGCAGTCCCGAGACTATTCATGAAATACTCCACTCTGCTACCTATTGACATTCGCTCAACGTCACATGAATATCATGTTGTAACAAAGAATGACCCCAGATCTGCAGACAAAACCCGAGAACAAAGGGAGGTTCTTTCTCTTGAGGTCACTGCACTAACAAAAAGAAAAGTCAAACTACTGAAGCCAAATTGTGCACATGCATAAAATGTGGAGGCGAGCCCACTGCGGCCATTTGCCGGCTTCTATTCCCTGTAGGCCAATTTAAGTGAGCACCTTCCAAGCAGATGATATGTGCAAGAATGCTGCATCGGATTTCCCCTTCTAAGGCAGGAGTAAATAAATAAGCACGAGCTGCATTTATCCTTATGTACTGATGCAAAACGCAATTTAAAAAAAAATAAATAAATAAAAAAAAGGCTCCATTTTGCCCCGAATGCTACAATACTCTATAATGATTACATAGAATATACTGCTGAAGAATGCGAGGCATACGGTAAGTGCAGACTCCGAGCAGACCATTTCTAGCCAAAACACATTGTCTGTAAATGCAGGCAAAAAGAAATCCTGCTAAAAATACCATTAAGGGCGCTTTACACGCAGCGACATCGCTAGCAATGTCACTCGTGAAAGCACCCGCCCCCGTCGATTGTGCGTCACGGGCAAATCGCTGCCTGTGGCTCACAATACCGCTAGGCCCAGTCACACGGACTTACCTTCCTAGCGACGTCACTGTGGCCGGCGAGCTGCCTCTTTTCTAAGGGTGCGGTTCGTGCAGCGTCACAGCAACGTCACATGGCAGGCGTCCAATAGAAGCGGAGGGGCGGAGAGCAGCCACATGAATGTCACGCCCATCTCGTTGCTGGAGGACGCTGGTACGCTGTTCGGCATTCCTGGGGTGTCACATGTAGCGATGTGTGCTGCCTCAGGAACGACGAACAACCTGCATCCAAAATCAGCAACGATATATTGGAAATGGACGACGTGTCAACGATCAACGATTTGGTAAGTATTTTGCATCGTTAGCGGTCACTCGTACGTGTCACACGCAACGACGTCGCTAACGAGGCCGGATGTGTGTCACGAATTCCGTGACCCCAACGACATCTCGTTAGAGATGTCGTTGCGTGTAACGGGGCCTTTAGGATACGTGTCAACGATCAGGCTTTCTCGCGCTCTTGATGCAGCGTATTTTCTCTTGCAGAGAGGCGGCATATGTGCCCTCAATCAGGCTTCTGGGCACAGCGTATTTTCCCGATGTTCTCCGGCTCAGAACACTCGCATCTTCGCAAAAATAAAATGTACACACAGCGGCTTAGAAACCTGCGCCACAGGTTACATTATGGAGCGTCTAAGAGAAGGCACAGTGGGCAGGAGATTTCTATAAATTCCATTCACTAAGCTTATACGGTACACAGCGTTTTGGACAAAGCAAAAATACACCGCATCCAAGACACTGCTAATTCTGATCGTATGTGTTCAACCTTAAAGGAATCAGACCTTTGACAAAACAGCAGGAAATGGTTTAAAAAAAAAAAAAAAAAAAAAAAAAAAAAAAAAAATTATTTTCATGGCTCCTATATTTCAAGGGTCTTAAGTGACATAGGACCCAAAAAGTGTTAAGAAATATATGACATGGCATACCGTATTTTTCGGACCATAAGACGCACTTTTTTCCCCCCAAATGTTGAGGGAAAGTGGGGGAAAGTCTTATGGTCTGAATGTGGCTGCGGGGAATGAGGGTCATCGGGAACACGAGCAGGCTGTAGCAGCCTGCCGTGACCACGTGGACCCGCTCATTTAATATGCACGCCCATCCCCCGCCCATCATTCCTCAGCGCTGAAGCAGGCACTGACAGGTGGGCGGGATGATGGGCGGGGGATAAACAGCCGGCCCGCATGATCACCCCTGGCAACTACGGCCTGGAGTGATCATGTGCAGCTGTATTCACTGCTCCCCGTGCATCATCATCAGCGCGGGGTGCAGTGAATCAGTGTACAGTACTCACCCCTGCAGCATCGCTCATTCTCCCGTCTGTGTCAGCGGCAGCGCCGCTGAGTGGAGCCATCCCCGTTACCTTGCGATCATCTCCTTTGCCGTCGGCTGGGTGGAGACTAGCGGCGCGCACAGCGATGACATCATCGCTGTGCGCACATGTCCACACGCAGCCGCCGGCACAGACACAGGAGATGATCGCGATGCAGCAGGATAACGGGGACGGCTCCTCTCAGCGGCGCTGCCGCTGACACAGACGGGAGGACAAATGATGCTGCAGGAGAACGGGGACGGCACCACTCAGCGGCGCTGCCGCTGACACAGACCGGAGGACGAGCGATGCTGCAGGGAGTGAGGTGAGTATGAAAGTTTATTTTTGTTTATATGCCACAGGATGCGGCCATACACCAGGATGGGGGGGGGGGGGGGGGGGTCATCCGAGCAGGACGGGGGGGGGGGGGGGGGGGGGTCATCCGAGCAGGATGGGGGGGGGGGGGGGGTCATCCGAGCAGGATGGGGGGGGGTGGGGGGTCATCCGAGCGCATATGCCATGATGGGTTATATAGCAGGATGCGGCCATATGCCAGTATATAGCAGGATGCGGCCATATGGCAGGATGACGGTATATAGCAGGATGAGGGACATATACTGTATATACAAGGCAGGAGGATCATTACCAGGATGCGGCACCTTGGTAGAGAATTTGGGGACATTACCCCCATAACAGTGTAGGCAGCAGATCCTCGCCCCATAACAGTGTGTCATGACCACATTTTTTGCTTAAAATTTTAATTTTCCTATTTTCCTCCTCTAAAACCAGGGTGCGTCTTATAGTCCGAAAAATACGGTATATACACATTGCGCCACAGTCCTGCTGGCTGTGTCCCATCACAGACTTTATCTGGGTCAGTGCTTGACCAGTGTAACATATCACTGTGGTGACCGATTAGCCGCAGCGGTCACACGCTGACCACACCAGAAGTGAAGGAGTTGAAGCCAGTGTAGACACAGACAGCAGGACATATATATATTAGAAAAACTCCTCTAAGGCTACTTTCACACATCCGGTTTGAGCAGTGCGGCTCAATCCGGCTGTGAAACCTATGCAACGGATGCGGCGAAAACACCGCATCCTTTGCATAAGTTTTTACATGCGGCCCGTCTGTTTTTTCTTCCGGTTGCGGCACGCTACTGAGCATGCGCAGTGGAATAAACCGCATGCGGCGGCCGGATGCAGTTTTTGCCGCATCGCGCCGTATCCGGCGTCCATAGGCATGCATTGAAAATGCGCCGCAGCAACCGGATGCGGCGCGATGCGTTTTTTTTTTTGCCGGAGCAAAACACGAGCCAGGGAACGTTCCATCCGGCCGCCGCATCAGCTAAATCTGACGCATGCGGCAAAAAACGGACGGAACACAAGCCCATGCGGCGCCAATGCAAGTCAATGCTGGAAAAAACGAAACCGGCGGCAAAAAAAAAAAAAAAAAAAAAGCCGCACTGCTACGGCCGGGTGTGTGAAAGTAGCCTTAGGCTGCTTTCACACATCAGTTTTTTGCCATCAGGCACAATCCGGCAAAAAACGGATCCAGTGCTGGATTGATTTATTCCCCATAGACTTGTATTAGCGCCGGATGACCTTGCGTTGCATGTAGCAACCGCCGGATCCAGCGAAAAATCATTTTCTGGCGGCTGGAAAGAAGGCAGCATGCAGCGTTTTTTGGCTGCGGCGAAAAAAAACGGACCACGCCAAATCCGAAGGCATGTTGTATAATGGAAGCCAATGGGCATATGCCGGAAACCAACGATGGATCCGGTTTTTGTTTCTGGGCATGCCCAGACGTTGTGTCAATATAGTCTCTCTCTCTCTCGATGTGTCAGTCGGTCCGTCGGTCTCTCTCTCCCTTATACTCACAGATCACGGGCGCGGCGCTGCACAGCTGTCACACTGTGGCGGATTCTCCTGCTTTTGTAAATGCCGGCCGCTCATTATTCCATCTGGTATTCCCTGCCAACCGACGCCTATGATTGGTTGCAGACAGACGAGCCCCCACAGCTCTCTCACTGCAACCAATAACAGCCGCCGGTGGGCGGGTCTATATAGTGCAGTAAAGTAAATAAATAAATAATTTAAAAAAAAAAAAAACGTGCGGTTCCCCCGAAATGAAAAAATGATGTGTGAAAGCAGCCTAAGGCCTGAGTCACACTTGCGCGTATCTCGTGCGAGTCTCGCATCGCATCACCTGGCACGGCCGCACTCTCCTGACAGGAGTGGATCGCCTGCATGTATTTCTATGCGCAGCTGAGACGTTCCTGTCCGGAGAGCATCAGGCCGAGCCAGGTGATGCGATGCGAGACTCGCACGAGATACGCGCAAGTGTGACTCCGGTCTAAGGCAAGAAAAAAACCAAGGAGAAAAATTGTAGGAAAAATACCCTGACTATAAATAAATAAGTTGCAAGTGCTTAATAAACAGGGTACTTAGTATATACATTTTTGCAAAAAGGTAAGAAGCTGTCTCACCTCGTCACGGTGTACCCATCTGAGACAGTCCCTAACCTACTAAAGTTAAAAACATATTCTGTACCTGACTTGTGTCATGTCCAAACTTCAATATGGATGGTAAAGTGGTTAGCTGGGTCCCAGATTAAATACACAGCAAAAAGTGAGACGCAGGTAATTGTTCAGCCTCAGTATCAGGAGGGCTGCACCCCCAACTTGCATAAAAGCAAGATAACAGACAAAAAACACAAGGCAGTAGCTCAGCACATGGAAGTCAGTGATGAAATCTGGTGAAGATCTTGGGAAGGAAGGCACCGGATCTAAGCAAAAATGTGTTTATTTTTTTGGTTTTTTTTTTTTTATTTCCTGCATGTTTTCCTCCAAATTCAGATAACCCTTTTAAATTTCTTGGTAGAAAAATTTGATGATTTACATTAAGTATTACTGTCAAACTTCTGGACCTTTTTTCTAGACTAGGAGAGGTCAAGAAGGGCCAAATTGGATACCATAAAACTGCACCAGGGGACCCCTGAACCTACAAAACAGTCATCCACACTTGGTGGGGTGTAAATGAGAAGAAGTCATGTGGACAATGTATGTAATTCCATATACAGTTCATACCTTTCCTGGCAGCCTGGGGTGAGATCGGACGGATATTGTGGTCCTCGTTTACACGAATAACCTAAAAAATGAATATGGAAATAGGTCGGAGATCAGCAACACACAGATTATCACATAAGGACGATGGTCACAAAATCACATACATCTAAGCCAGTCCAATGCCCAAAACCAAAAATGTTACTTTTCAAACCGGCTCAAGGAAAAATTTGCGACCAAAACTGGATCAAAGGGGCGACAGCAGGTCAGCTTGGAATTTAAGCCATCAATGTCAAAAGATAAAGATTTCATTAAGAACTGGTAACCCTTTCAAAGACTCCCTTATAGGTCGTGGGTAAGTTTGGTGCACAGCTCACATATGTCTCAGCATATATAACACGTGTACTATATATACAGTGTGAACACGGCCCAACACATTAATAATCATGGTGCATGTTTATGTGGTCACTTTTATCTGTTGTATTTTTTCAGACAATAAGACACTTTATTTCCCAAAACTTGGAAGGAAAGTTGGGGTGCATCTTATAGTTGGAAATGTACCTGGCTCGCTGTGGGGGCGGCGGAGAGGGTACACCGGAGGCCAGAGCAGGGTCACAGCTGCAGGAAGCTGGCGGCAGCAGGATTGGGGCGATCACGTGCGTCTGTTCTTAAAGACTATTGAATGAATATCCACTGCTCTCCGCACCGAGGTCAGAAGTTGTAAAAGGCCTAAAGATGTTTACTATCACTGAGGCCGGGCCAAGAGGTGGGCAGGAATATGGGAGTGGGGTGCAGTGGATATTCATTTCATATTAGCCAGCAACAAAAGTCAGTGCATGGTAGTGATATCATGCGGTGCTCATCGCTTACACGTCAAAGTCAGTTACCGGTATCAGAAGAGGACGCTGAGTGCCAAGAGAGCAGAGGGAAGGCGAGTACAATAGTTTATTCTTTGTGCGCTTTAAAAAAAAAAAAAAAAAAAAAAATGCAGCATGACGGGAGACATACATACCAGGATGGGCCCAAGATGAAGGATACATACATACCAGGATGGGCCCAAGATGAAGGATACATACATACCAGAATGGGCCCAAGATGAAGGATACATACATACCAGAATGGGCCCAAGATGAGGGATACATACATACCAGAATTGGCCCAGGATGAAGGACATACATGCATACATACCAGGGTGAAGGACATACATGCATACATACCAGGGTGAAGGACATACATGCATACATACCAGGGTGAAGGACATACATGCATACATACCAGGGTGAAGGACATACATGCACACATACCAGGGTGAAGGACATACATGCATACATACCAGGGTGAAGGACATACATGCATACATACCAGGATGAAGGACATACATGCATACATACCAGGGTGAAGGACATACACCTCTTCCAACAAGCCTACAACCTACAATAGCCCTCAGTCCAGTAGACCACTGCGCAACCAGCTCTGTCCTCACCTATTGTACCATCACCCATTCCCTGTAGACTGTAAGCCCTCGCGGGCAGGGTCCTCTCTCCTCCTGTACCAGTCTGTTATGTACTGTTAATGATTGTTGTACGTATACCCTTTCACTTGTAAAGCGCCATGGAATAAATGGCGCTATAATAATAATAATAATAATAATAATAATAATACATGCATACATACCAGGGTGAAGGACATGCATACATACCAGGGTGAAGGACATGGCATACATACCAGGGTGAAGGACATGGCATACATACCAGGGTGAAGGACATGGCATACATACCAGGGTGAAGGACATGGCATACATACCAGGGTGAAGGACATGGCATACATACCAGGGTGAAGGACATGGCATACATACCAGGGTGAAGGACATGGCATACATACCAGGGTGAAGGACATGGCATACATACCAGGGTGAAGGACATGCATACATACCAGGGTGAAGGACATGCATACATACCAGGGTGAAGGACATACATACATACCAGGGTGAAGGACATACATACATACCAGGGTGAAGGACATACATACATACCAGGGTGAAGGACATACATACATACCAGGATGAAGGACATACATACATACCAGGATGAAGGACATACATACATACATACATACATACATACATACATACATACATACCTACCTACCAGGCTGAAGGACAGACATACATACATACATACATACCAGGATGAAGGATATATACACATACCAGGATGAAGGACATACATACCAAAATAGAGGACATGCATACCAGACATATACACTAAGGTGGGGGGGCATTAGTACAGAATTCAGGGACATTACCCCTCTAACAGTGTCATCAGTTAATCCCGCCCTACAACAGTGAGTCAAGACCACATTTTTTTGCTTCAATTTATTTTTATGGATTTTCCTCCTCTAAAACCTTGGTGCATCTTATGGTCCTGTGAGACCTATAGTGAGAAAAATACAGTATGTGTATAGAGACCACTTCCAAGTCTACAGTACATAGATTCAGAAGTGCTCCCTCTTATGGGACTTTCGTGTCTCCTCATGATGGTATTATACACTCCGCACATCTACCCAGTGAGCTGATAAATGTCCTCCAACAAAAGAAAAAAAAAACAAAAGAAAAAAAACCCCATCATCAACTTTTCCCCTTCCTCCTTGTGTCCAGACTCTGCAGCTTCGCAGATCTGCAATACATTACAAGGTTTGGCTGTGCGCTTCGGTTGTATTAAGTTTTAGACATGATCCCATATCAAGTAAACACATCCTCCGCGCCTAAGTAGGTGTCACATACCACAGCGCAGCCTATAGTAACGGGACCAGGACAGCTGTTCTTTATATCAGCAGTCTCTGTGATCAGCACGTATACGAGCAAAAATCAACAGATTTCCAACAGTTGAGTTGTGTCCACAACAGAGAAATGGCACAATGACAGCAGAACATTAGACAGCCGAGGCCTGCACCACATTTACACACTAATCTACCTCCCTGCTAACATACTGGCCGCTCAGCTCACTGTACAGCTACAAGGGGTCCCAGCTAGGAACGGCTCGTGGCTGTGTACAGACCAAGCAAAGGTCCAACCGCTCAGATCCGGGTGTCGCTACTCATGGCTCGAGGGTCTCCGGACCCGGGGGCGCAGGGTCACTCTAAAATGTGATGGGGGATTATTTACAGTGGATTAGATAGTTCGTGACGCCACCCGTGGTGTGCGGTAATAGGGAGTACCGCCACTGCCGATGGGAGTACCCGGGGTGATGGAGTGGGGCAGCCAGATGACGTAATCCTCCACGGGTAGGGAAAGGCCCAGAGACCCTGGATGGTGGGATGAAGTGCAGGGGGAGCGCAGGCTCGCTGGAAGCAGGGGTTAATCAGGTACTTACTCAGAAGGAAAGCAGACACAGACAACGTAGTAAACCAAGTCTCTAGGTGCCGCTGCCCTTTTGGAGAGCTCGTCCGGGTTCCGTCCCCTGCAGTACTGCCTGATGGAGCCTGCCTCTGTGCACAGATTTTTGTAGTGTCCAAGTGGCCCATAAGCTTGAAGCTGTCCGGGCCCCCGCTCCCCACTTTTTGGTGTGAAGGAGCTGTGCTCTCAGGAGCTCACGCTTGGGATTTCAGTGGGCTGCTTTGGTTGGAAAGCCCGATCCCCCTCGTTGCGCTAGTGCCGATCTCTGAGCTTCGTGGGGACAGTCCATAAAGGCCATGTCCTCCGCAGGTTAATTGCCGGGTTGCTTGAAGCCTCTCCCCGACCTAGGGTCCAGTACCCAGACGTGCCTTCAGTCCCAGACCGGCTATCTGTACTGCTTCTGACCATCCTCCTAGACTAAGCCAGGCACCCAGTCCCAATATCCCACCACCGGGTCTCCGACTCCTCCGGGTCCAGACCACCTTCTGCAACCCAATTTACTTCTCCCCTGGGAGCTTCAACTCCAAGCTTCCTCAGAGCTCCTCACTGCTCGACGGCTACCACGCAACTGACTTGTCATCTCCCACCTCCCTGCCTGACCCCTAGGTGGGCGGCCCTATTACAGCTTAGCAGCCCACTAGTGTGCCTGACAGGGTGTGTTGCGAGGTGCGATTGGGATTTTTGGATCCTGATGGAGGCAGTACTGCAGTTGGGAACCAAGAGGCGTTGAGTCCTGCACTAAGAAAAAGATCGTGTAGTACCCTGTGATGCCCTGACTAGTCCAGGGGCGTCACAGCTGCTCCAGTACCTCCATTAGAGCCTGTAAAGAGATCAGTGGACATGGCGACATCGGCCCCACACACACACACATTTATAGGAGATCAGGGAAGTTATAGATTTAAGGGGTCCCAGCAGACACTAATTATATATCCAAAAGGTTGCAATTGTTAATAGGATTTCACTTAAGAATTAATCTGACCACTCACATTAGGCCACGATTCCACTTGCGTTTTGCACGGATGAGTGCAATCCGATAAAACATTGGATTGCACTAGCACCAGCCATTGATTTCTCATGCCATATTGGCATGAGAACAAACGCAGCATGCTGCGATTCTGCAGCGAGTCTCAGCTCACATGCACCCATACAAGTCTATGGGAGTGTTTGAAACATTGCACTGCACTCGCATGTCATCTGACTGCAGTGCAATGTACGAAGAGACAGGTAGCGGAGGAGATGGGGAAAAAGTGTGTCTCCCCCCTTCTCCGCAGCTGTGATCCGATTGCAAGATCGAATCACAGTCACAAGACCCTCTGCTGACACTTGCAGCAGAGGGTTATTAGCATATTGCTTCCGATGCTCTTGCACCAGAAGCCATACGCCAGTGGAACGGAGCCCTTTGTTGGATAAACCTGACAATTTCGAGGCTACTGGCTGACCATCTAATGTATATGGTGTCCTCCCAACGATGTGGCAGAAAGCAGAGCCGCACATAGGGGGTCCGGGAAAGATTCTGTTCTTCCCCTCTTCTTTCGGGCAAGCCTGTATATGTGGGGGAGGGGGATATAGCTGTCATCTGAACAAACCAACCAATAGCTGTTGAGGGTGTGTGGGAACCTATCCTTAGTGGCCATCAGCCCGATGTAGACCCTGAATGGAGCACAGCAGCCTCCATACAATCTGTAGTGGTCACTGCCCATAAACCGGAGCCGATCAGCAGGGCCCGGCACCGGCCACTACACAGAGCCCACCACCGGCCACTACACAGAGCCAAGCTGTGCTATTCTGCGTCGCTCAATATTTATATTGGGTCACTGGAGGGTGCTGGGTGTCGGACCACCACCGATCTGATCTATAACCTAACCTCCCGATAAGATCAGGATTTCATTCTGGATGAGCCCTTTAGAGCATGTAAAATACATGCATATATGAATACAGAGAACAGACTACTTTTATCAACATAATATGCATT